>NC_087581.1:32354706-32397206 GCF_036250125.1 Pseudopipra pipra
AATCTGTAACAGAATTAGCTTTTTTTTCCCCTAAACTGCAGAGCTAAGTAACGAAATGTGACAGACTGAAAGAAGCAGTTTATTAAGACACCAACTCCAAGTTTATTTAGTTCATAAACTCTCTCCTGGAAAATCAATACAGTCTGTACAGGGTTATTAGGCTGACTAGCTAATACATCCAAATCTGGTCTTCCCAAGCAGAAATCTTGGCCAGAATGCTACAACCTTACATGAAATCTAAGCTCATTCAGATCACTGTATCAAAGGAGGACTATTATTTAATTGTCAAATGTGTGACTTTACATCACAGCTTCAGAACATTTTAAAGAAAGATCTATTCCCCCCCCACACACTAACTAACATGACACTGAAGAAACAAAATTTAGTCTGTCAGTTCCAGTCCAACTCAAGTCATCCTTAAATTTACGGCATCTTCACAGCACCTTCTTTGGCACAATAATGCCAGCATAGAAAACCAAGAAAAGAAATACTTCCTGAATTTCTAACAGAGTAGTAGTCAGTAAGGAGATAAAAGTAATCATTGTAGGAAAAATACAACAGAAGCCCACCTCCTAAAGTAGCAGATTAAGCCTTATCTAACTGTACAGCAATGGGGGCGAGGGAGAAAAAAAACCAACAAGCAAAAATAACCCCACAAACAAACAAACAAGAAACAAAACTGACATGAATTCAGCAGAAATTATAATAATCAGAATCCAGGCTTAGAACCTAGTACTTCCCTTTGTAATCTATAACCCTCTGTTTATTGCTACAATTCCTTTGGAGGCAGAAATATTCTTTGAGTTATCTGTGGGAAGCACAGGAACTAGCAAGTAGTATACAAGTTTAGCATAAACTGCACAGTTTCTCTCTCTTGACTAACTCATATAAGAATCTGAAACATTTTAGTCAAGGTAAGAGCTCTAAAGGTATTTAAAACAAATCCTTTCAAAAGCATTAAAAAAATCTCACTTTCAATAGATTTTTAATCAGGAATATGTTCTGCAAGTATTTTACTGCTATCCAATGTCATTTGTACTGAAAGATAAAAGGATCTGTGAAATTATTTTACATTTTCAGCTCCTGGGAATATCCAGATGCTCACAGAAGAGGTGCCTACAGACTCTAGGCTCTAATGGAACTTAAAACAGAGTGCAGTTGCAGTTGTCTACTTGTGTTTTTTGAGAATTTTATGTCCTTTGTGAACTCCATGTGATGTTGAAACTTTTTCTTCTTTTAATTTTAAATAATATTTATTACTTACTGTCAAAGATAATTACATGTGTGACTTTCTGAATCTTTTAAAAATATAACATTGTTGATTTCATCATTCCTCTTTAAACTACCAATACAGAAGTGCACCATATGGCAAGAAAGGATAGGAAAGGTGATTAAAGAAAGCCCAGGTGATACTAAGAAGAAAATCCAGCCAGATGAATGTGCCATACAATGTAAATGTATCTTTTTTTTTTCCTAAATTCCATTACTCTGATAATTTCAGCGTTAATTAGTTCAGTCAAAGGGTTAATGCAAATAGTTCAAAATGACTAAACATTGAGAAAATATTTTCTTATTTTTGTTCCAATTATTCTGTATTATTAATTAAGCTGTTAAAACATGCAACAGTTACTATCTTCTTAATGTTCAATAATATGTAAACTCTTTAAAGAGATTTTTGTTCCACGTCTCTGCTTTAGATATTAATCAAGAAAATAATTACAGAGGAATTTAGTGAAAAAAAATCTACATGCATATAACTATGTACTGTACATGTACGTTCAACGAGGTCCAATTAGTTGGAAAGAATTTGCATTTCAGTTAGTATGAGCTAACAAGACTGTAGGGAGACAATGCGATTCTACTAGCAGGGCAAGAAGAATGGTGTTTTTCTGTAAGCATTAATTCCCATAACTGATCATTTTAAAATGTTACTGATCTTTACAGTATTTGTTTTTCAAACATCTAGGAGTTCAGTATAAATGTTTATATTAACTGTACATGCAGCAGTGTCCCTGAGATGACTCCTGGGGAAAAAAAAAGATAAAACAGTGAGCATAGATTTATTATGTCTACTCATTTAGTATTTAAATTTCTACTTAATGATAAATATCCATCGACTATTTTAAAGGAGAGTTCCTTATATTTGGTGTTCATTTTCTGGATTCATTAAAGGTACTAGGAAAAGATTCAGAACATCTTTATGTCTTTTTACACAAATGTTTCAATTTTCAATAGTAATGACAGATACACACAACATACACAGGTAGTGAACTCACATCTGTATACATCGTTCTTCTAAATCTCTGTACTCTCAACTGCTTTACTGGGTAATACCTGTAATTCCCAGAGTTCATTTGGCTGCAGATTTTAACAGTTTCTCTAATTTGTAATGACAGTAAACTTGTCTTTGCTCTTCCCGCATTCACTATTCATTTCTAGGCTTGGTTAAGTAGATAGCTGGGTTAAAGATCAGTGGTTTTTCATGTGACACATTCTGCTATTCATCTAATAGCTCGTCAGGACAAAACTGTCCCTGCTCTTGCCAAAATAATGAAAATGTTCCTCCACACCGCATGACAATCAGCCCTTGCTTGTGCTGAAACAATTAAGCTTATATAGTTGAGTTGTTTTAAAGACATTTTGGAACCAAGTATTCCATACTGCCTCCAAAAAGAATATATTTGACCAAGTAAGAAAGAACTCTTGTCATTACAATAATGTGGGAGCAAAGACTGCAATAATCACACTTAACACTTTATCCATGGATAACAACAAAGTTGTGAATTGTGTCCTATAAGGAATATAATCTCATGCTTGAAAATTATGCAAAGCGATCTTGATGCTCATATTCAAAGAGGTGGTGAATCAACCGTGGTAATGTCATTCTTTATCATCTCCTTCTCCCTAAGAATTATATAAGGGACTCACTCGGCAATATCTGTTAGAGTCTATGAGATGTTAACAGACGTCTAAAATGAAAAAAAAAAAAGAGTGGGAGGGCTAATAAAGGAAACCTCCCCTGAACAGATAATCCACCAGAATTTCCATATTATAAAGAAAAAATACTGGCAGCACTGAATTCTCTCTGAAACCTGTCATCCTTCTGTAAAATATTTTTGTGTGAGTTTTAAGAGGTAACTTCTGATTTGTAACCAAAATGCATTGGACTGATTATGTCATCATGCAACAATGAGGCCAAATACTTTTAGGCACAGTGTTCCAAATGTCCTTGCTAAATTCTTCTCTATCTTATCTACAGTATTTTGCATTTATGAATCTGGTTTTCACTTTGATGTGTGTGCCTAATTCACACAGATTCTGAGAGTGTTCACATCTACATTTTAAATCTCTTATTTTGTTTTGCTTTTGGTTGTTTGCATTTTTTTGCTGTTGTTATTTTCTGTTAGGAAGAATTTTCAGGTTGAATTGAAGCATGGCAGAACTCAATACAATAGTTTTCACTGTAATTAAAAATCATATTTTCAAAATCCTAGTCTACTCTAAATTGGTTATTCATTCTTTTTCTTAGTAAGTGACATGACAGGACCTTTATCCTCAGAGAAAACTTTTGATTATGAGTCCTGTTATGAAAGCTTTAGTTCCTAGCAAACTGTCACACTGCAACTGATCCTAATCACATCTTTCCAAACTGTATATCAGCACCCCACACCACAGAACCCTTATAAAGACTGCTATGACACAACTTTACTAGAAAAAAGTAAGGTGAAAACTGTGACCTATTATCTGCAGATAAAACATCAGAGATCATCAGGATTTTAGTCACTCATAGACTCTATGTTTTAACAAGTTAGAGAAACAGAAGTCAAACAAAAAGTAAGCACACAGAGAAGACTATGACATCCATATACGTGTCCTTCAGTATTTAACATGATCACAGTATGTATGTTGGCAGAAGTGTCCAGTTGCACGTTTGGGGGGATGAACATAAACATGGAGGATTTTACACAAATTAGAGAAAAGTTCTTGTCAGCATACGTTGATTAGTATTATATACCTTTGATGTCTTGTTTTGCTTTTGTTGTGAGGTGTTTGGTTTTGTTTGTGGTTTTGTTGGTTAGTTGGGATTTTTTTCATATAAACAGGCCACTACTGGGAGGTCAGGTCACCTGAAACTCCTTTGCACAGGGGGATCACATCTGTTTTTCTCAATCTACTTTGTATGGGAGATATGTCAAATGTATTCATTTGTGTGCTCAACAACAGAGGAGTACACATGTGAAGCAGAGGGAATCAAATAATATGTGGATACATATGTGTAATCCAGTGGATACACATATATAAATGAAAAATGCAGGTGAAATGGAGGATGCAGAAGGTTACAAAAACACTTAACTTGATAAAAACAAACATAATGCCAAGTCATACCAGTGTGTTGACTGTGCCTTTTAAGTGATTAGTTGCTGTTTAAAAGGTATTCTACATATCAGCATGGCATAAACCATTAAACTAAAAAAGTTTCTGCTTTTCTCAAAAGAATATTACATGCCCAACAAAAATTTGTTGGAAACTCCTTAATTTGCAGACAGGTAAACAGGGCAGTTTGTTCTGCAAATGTGGCATCCATTCTTAATTTCACATCAGTGTTTTTGTCAGCGTCTTTTTTTGGCATGAAATTATTACTTAATTGTTTATACCAAAGGGTAGAAGATTAGAGAATCTGATTCAAAGCACAGCTCCAACAGACTTTGATTTAAACTGTGCATTTAATGAAATGTCTATATAGTCCACCACTGAAATAAGTGGGATTTAGATATTCTGTTTTGATTTACAAGGAATTAAAAGGACAGAGGGCACCTGAGATGCTATATAATATAGGAAGATGTATAACACAAAAATAAATGTATTTCACTTTTAAAATAAAATATTTCAAAAACAGTTGTATCTGCTCAGACCTAAGTTCAGGATTCAACAGAAATAGTAGCAAGCTCACAGCAACTGTTGAAGAAAAAATGCAACAACCTCATTTATATAAATCATTGAGAAAACTAATTCAAACATTATGATGCAAAAAACCTCCCCAAATACACAGGTTTACATCCAGAGATTACCACTATATTATACAGGTGTACTACTGTATTACAGCATCTTTCAGCTATTGATTATCTGGGTTAAGCAAGGTTTATAGTTTTATATACTATTAAACTCAGCAAGTTTTGCTGTTCTTTTCTGAAAAACATCCTAAAACTGTGGAAATTGTCCATTGGATCCTAGTTAGTATAAGATCTTTACAAAGTGATTTATTCTTTGGTAGTTAATTTCATTATTCTCATCCTTTCAATAAACTGTGTCTATAACAAGCAAGGCCTCTGGATCCCACAACAACCTAAAGGGTTTAAGTGTAGGTTAAGTTTATGATCTAATTATTCCATAATCTAATCTATTGTGCCACTTCCTAGTAACAATTATTTGTTGCCTAAAACATAGTACTGTCACAATTAAATAATTAAGCTGACCTAAAAAGCCTGCTGGTTTACAGAACAGCTGCATTTTAGATAGCTGAAAAGACACTTCTTGCATACACGCAAGACTGAATTAAGAGCAGCTATTCTTTTCTAATTACTGACTCATTCACAGTACACTTGCCTGAACTGCCCAATGTCCTACTATCTCTCTGGACAATTAGGAAAAGCTGCATTAGCAAGAATTCAGCATCCTCTGTCTCACTTCTCTGGAGGACCAGGGAAATGATGAGCTCCATCACCTGGCCAGCAGCAGCAGCAACCACAAAGTCCCCTCAGGGACTTGGACGAAAGAGATTCATCTGCAGCCTTGGCAGTGACTGAATTATGCCTTACTAACAGACAGTCACACGACCACACACTGGCACAAAGTCCTTTCATTAAGAGCTGTTGTCTAAGTGACCTGTCACAGAGTTTCATAAAGCAGCATTAATACTGTGGGCCAAAATAAGATTGATCTTTGAGGTCCATGGTCTCCTGTTGACAACAGTGCATTATAAAACCAATACTAAATACTTTATAAACAGGTCTCCCTACAGTGTATTAGAGGAACAGTGCATATTTCATGCCCTATAGTTAGGTAGCCACATATCCATCAGACAATTAAATAATTTATAAGACACTCAAAAGTGCAATAAGACTCAATAAACTTTTAAAGACTTACAAGCTACTATTTTGTTTGAAAACATACCAAAACCAACCGACCAACCAAAAAAACTTCTCACCTGATGAGTACAGAGCATAAGTAAAACTCAATTTCTATAATATCTTTTCACCTGAAATATCCTCATTGCACACTCCAATCAGTTAAAAAAAAATATTGGACAAATTTCCTACATTATTACTTTCATTTATCTATATTTCAGCTTCCTCTGTTTGGCATTGGACTCCTTTTTTGTCCTTTTGTACGTTCTGGCCAACATGGATGCAAGAACCTTCTCCTCTGCAATGCCTGCCATCTGGAACCACCGGGCTGCATTTCTCTCCCTCATTCTCCATCTATTTTCAGCCTTCATCTGGAAACAATATGTCTATGTTCTGTCATGTCTAGGTCTATTAACTTCTAGTAAAAAGGGAAAAAAACTTTTTATTAACTCTCCACAGTGTTTTTGAGATACAATTTCTGTGAAAGATACTATACAAAAACATTTCTTTATTTAATCTCACAATTGCTGGGACAGAACTTACAATAAAAAAGTGATCTAAAAATACTTCCTATTCTGTTAAATCTAATATACAAGACAATAGACTGGGTGAATTTTTAAAGATGTGAATTAAACATAGAATGAAAAAATATTCCTAATTTTAGTAATTCATTCACCCTTTCAGAAAAAACAAATGTGCTTTTCAAAAATTTTGGAAAACATGCAGTTATTAAAGACAAATATATCTGAAAATGTTCAGCACATTTGGAAGAAAATCAGTGTATGTACTTCTCTTTTCCACCCCATAGAAAAGATGTTCCCTGTGTTGCTACCATAGCAGATGAAGAGACACTAATTGCATATAAACACTATAAGTATATTGCTACAATATTTACATACTGGTTATCCGAGAAATGTAGGAGGTTGAGTTCCTATAATATTAAGACATGGGGCAAATAAGCTTATTTCTTCCTTGGTTCATCGGCAAAACAACAAAATGCTCTTTATCAATATGAAATTTTCATATATAATAGTGTCTGAATCTCTCTTAAAATGAAACTCATGAGCAGAATTTTGCATTATCTAAGCCTTTCTGAGCCAGATGTCTGTAAATTTGTTCTGACACACTTTAAAAACTGAAATCTCTCTTGCTGAAAGTAGTTCCCAAACTACCACAGGCATGGAGCTTTGTATAGTATTGCGGATGCCATGGTTTCACAGACAAGCCACATTAATATAGGATAGCAAGCATCTGGAACCCACAGCTGTATGTGCTCCAGGTCCAAAGCACCCACAAATCTATGCCAATTAAAACCCCTATTTCAGACCCACAAATGAACCACACTGGTTTTCTTTAGGAACCAGACCTGACATTGAAGCTTTCAGGTTTTCTCCATTCGCACAGCTGAATAGAGAATACGAGTGTTTTGGGGAAAAGGGGCAAATATGCTCTAAAGGAAAATCATAATGGACAATCCCTGCCTTGGCTTTCTCATGGCTTACTTGGGACAAGCTGCCCCACAGGGACCTTAAAAGTGCTATTTAAAGACTAAACTAGATTTTGTTTTAACAGTAATTGCAACAGACTTACAAGGCAAGCACCAAAGAAGTACCTACAAGTCTGTCTGTTGTGAAAAGAAGAAGGATTTGAGGGATGGGTTTTGTGGGGGGGTTGTTCAAGAATGGGAGAAAGGGGGAGTGTATTACAGATCGTAGGGCTGTTCCTTAGGGCCTCAGATGTAGGGCACTCCTCTGCCCTTTAGCCTGTGTCTAAAATGCACGAAGACAGTTTTAAACACCACTTTTCAATAAAGCCCTGTCCTGTAACTCAATAGTGTTAGCAATTTTATTACATGTACAGTGGAGAAGAATTAACACGTTCTCCTCCTTACTAAAATACCTTGTGTCCTGTGCAGCACAATACTTAGACATTTCTGAAACCAGATAAGGAAATGCAGATACTTCCAAGTTACTTCAGTCAGAATTTTTTTAAGATCTCCCATTCTGTGCTAATAGGTCCTAAACCAAAAAGCTATGTTTGTTAATCCTTTTTATCGCTGGGATGTGGATGTTTCAGCCTTTTACTTGTACTGTATACCAAACAGAAGCTTTTGCTTTTGGGCAAAAACATTTTATAAACTGAGATTAAACTACTTTTCTTACTACTTTTAATCTGAAAACTGGGCTTGCAAGTTCCTGTGGGGCACATAAATGTCCCTTCAAAAGCTCTCCAGGTTTGAAACAGAGCTTTTTCTACTTTATGCCAAATACATCTTGGAAGTGTAGGCAAGGTTCAATCACGGTAAGAAGCAATAGTTCCAAAAACAAGATGGTTACTTGTGCAACATGAAGGACACTAACATCAACCAATTTATCCTAGAGTTGGCTGATGGGAAGCGAACCAGTGAAGTGGCAAACAGTGACAGGACCTGAAGTCATGTCAGAGGAGGCTTAAGTTGGATATTAGAAAAAGGTTCTTCACCCAGAGGGTGGTTGGGCACTGGAACAGGCTCTCCAGGGAAGTGGTCACAGCACCAAGCCTGGCAGAGTTCAAGAAGCATCTGGATGATACTCCCAGGCACATGGTATGACTCTTGCGGATGGTCCTGTGCACAGCTAAGGGTTGGACTCGATGATCCTTGTGGGTCCCTTCCAACTCAGTATATTCTGTGATTCTGTGAGAAAGTTTGCCCAGAGTTTGCATTCATCCTCTTCCATGTTTTTACTCTAAGAATGAGAAAGACCCAGGGAAGGAAAATGGTTGAGCATCAATGACACCCACGAAGCCCCCTCAGGATGCCAGCAGATATTAGACTCTTCTCCCTCCCTTTCCCAAAATCAGTGTCACTCTTTCAGTTTCCATTGAGATTAGAAAAACTGAGAGGCAAAAAGAGTAACCCACTAGATGCATTAGTTTAGGTTTGATCATCTGGTTGTATGCTAAAGACAGAACTACAGAGACAGTCATTAGACACAATAGTTCTAGTATTATATAATAGATAACTATCAGCTATCTTTAATCCAACTCCCTTCCAGGACACCTGCAAACATGTTAAAAGTCAATCATAAAAAACCCAAACCAAACCTAACCAAAACCCAAACCAGTTTCATTTTAGGAAAAGAAAGAATTTTTTGTAGGTGGGAAATAACATATTATTCTCATGTCAGCCTTAGGAGGAGTCTTAGAACCAAAATAAAGTATCACCTTAAGTAAACCTGCAGGAAAGGAAGGTATATCATATTGTTCTTAAAAGATGAAATTTGTCTTAGGAGGACACTTGGATAGAGGGAGAAATTCTGACTTAAAAAACAAAAAAACTGTCTTTTTTCTCTTTTTCTAGAGAGCTCATCTTCCAAGTTTGAACCTTCCAAAGTAGAAAAATCTCAGTGAGTTTTACATCAAAGAGACTAAAAGAGTAAAGCAATATAGAAATTTTAACAATTGAAACTTTTCCTGTATTTTTACTCGCTTCTCACATACAAGATTAATAAAGAATTGAAAAAATTAAACCCTGCCAATCCAAACAAAATCAGGCCACAAGCAGGTTTATTTGCTTTGCAGGTCACTTTTCAAAAGCAATACAGGATAAGCATCAGTGTAAACACAAGGAAGACTATATATATAGTGTCATACACTTGACTTAATGGAAGAACTAACTGTACAAAAGTAATTGAGGTAAAAAACCACCTAGAAAGCATAAGGAAAAAAAAATCTGTTTCCTGTCACATAATGTAGAGTTCTTAAAAGAATAAACTAATATTTATAAAAACTATTTAAGAAATTAACCTTGAACTCTCAGTTTCTATATTGCTGGGAATGCTCCACAATCACACTACAAAAGTAATCTCATCTCTATACAGAAAATAGGAATAAATTTCCGTTTCTCAATCAGTGACCAAGCATTATATTTATACTGAATTTTTTTTTGGTGAATGTATTTAATTTGTCTTTTTGTTTATGTGTTTTTCTAAAGCACTCATGATTTCAAAGATAGTAATTAACATCTCTGGATACTTATTTAGAATAGTTCTCATATATTCTCTCTTTTGAATCCTGTCATGACAATTTGGCTTCCTGTCATGAAGAGATCATATTCACAAAAAATTAAAAATCAATCTCTCAGTATCCTTACATTTTGTGTTGAATTCATTCAAAGTTTATTTCTGATCTTTGATAAACAAGAAAGTATCATTGCTTATCTGGCAAGCTGGAATCCTATACTTGTATACACGCAAACAGCAGGTGATTTTCACAAGGTATGAAGCAACAGATGCTTTTTTTTCCTAGTTCAGAACTGAACCCACAAAATAAATCTAAGAAGCAAAGATATTTTGAATTTTCACTTATACACAATTTATCTCATGATTACTTACATAAAAACTGAGAAATGGCTTCATTGCTGTTAGCTGCATCCTATATGTATTAAAGCAAAGTCTAAGAGACTTAAAACCAGGCTTATCCCATCTCCCTCCTCCAGTTGTGCTGGGTGATGTACAAGCAAAAGGAAGAGAAGAGTTCCTGTCTAGAAAAGTCTTGAGCCTGAACAATCAAAAGAGACAACAGATAGAAGAAAGGAAGCATCTCATTCTGATTTTTACTATTGGGAAACTGATACATAGAGCCAGAATTTTAAAAAGCACTTCACACTCATAGCTCAAGCTAGATTTTCAAAGAGCCAAGAACAGCAGGTATCAGAATACAAACTGAAAAGAGAGTTACTGGCATGATGCTTCACCAGAGCTTTAAAATTAACTAAATGTAGAATTTGCAGCTAAGCTAAAAAGTAAACAGTACTCCTGAAAAAATATTGTAAAAGTTTTGCAAAATATTGTAAAAATATTGTTGGTTTCTTCCTCCTTTTCCCCTACCCCCAAACATACACACATTTTTCTATCACCTCAAATTTCACTCAGTGTCTTTTATGACTCACTAAATTAGAGACATGAACCTTCTATCACAAAAGAGATACAGCAATTAGAAAAACATTGAAACTACTCTCAGGTTGTCTTCCTAATCCTTAATGTGACTTGATCGCTGAGGTCAAGTGCATGATTTGATACTGATGCCTTAGAGGACAAAGTCAAGGACTCTACAGTTTTATTGCTGTTTATTTCACAGACCAGCATCAAGATTCGCTAATCCTGTAGTAAGTGAAACATCCATGACTGGCAAGTAAATAAAACAAGTGGAGGAAAAGCTTATATAAAACAATAGAAACTGAAAGTTACAGCTCATTCATATAGATCTCCACTTCTAAAAACAATTTCGGAATATATTTCATTAGAATCTGAAATGCATGTTTCTAGTGAATTTCAATACACATTTGATTTACAAATTCCAGTAAAAATGTGCCACAGCTGGCAGAATAAATTACTGTAATAAATCATTATTAAATAACTGTAAATCTTTAGAATGGCATAATGTCTAATAAAAAATATGCATGCAAAAGTGAGTATTTGTGGAGAAACATTCTTCATATAGGGGAAAACAAATTACAAAACTTACCATGCTGGTAGTACAGGATAATTCAATGAGTAAATGCTGGAATAAAATTCACATAAATATTGCCTAATCTACTGCAATTTCATGTTAACAACTGCATCTGAACAAATTGCATGGTAAAGGGTGATGGTAAAAGTACTATATTTCAGAGCTTTTTTTATGTTAAACATTCACATTTCTGGTAGAAGGTAAAAAACTCTAGCTCTTGCAATACATCATCAGAGCAGAGCATTTACTTCCCAAATACCACATAAACATTGCTTACTGGTCCTCTGCATTTTAGAAGCATTTTCTATGTTGGGTTGTTTGGGTTTTTTTGTTGGTTTTTTTTGGCGGGGGGAGGGGGAGGAGTTTGAGATCAAAAAAAGCCAACACAAAAGACAACCCAACAAAAACAAACAAACAAACAAAAACAGGAAAAAAAAAAAAAAGACATCCCAAAGCACAGTACCAAAAAACCCCAAATACTTTTATTTTAACCTGTGTTCCCTGTGATGTGCAGAAATCAGCTGGAGAGCTATTTGCTCATTCCAAAACTTCCTATGCCTTATTTAGCTCTTACAAGACTTCATTTGTCAAAGTGCAGACACAGTGCTGATGTCGCATCCAGTGGCACAGTTTTAGAGTCAAGATGAGCTGCAGCACCATGAAAGGCCCAGGAGTACCTTGTTCCTAAGTGTGATTACTTCCACTGCCTCTTGAGATGGGTAAATTATTAACTGACACTTTCGCAACTGAAGAACTGTCTAAGATAAACCCATTAACACTGTTAGCCTACAGAACACTTCACACTCCTGGTTTGTTAAATCTTTGTCAAACTCATCATTTGGACAAGCTTTTAAAATATACATACGCATCTATATGAAATCTATTTATAAAACTTTCAATTATGAACGTTTTCTCTACCTTTCCTTGTCTTATTTTTTTGACCAAATGATGTGAACCTTTCAGTTAGAGGAAGGTTGCTAAAGAGTGAATTATAAACCAGGAATAACAAAAGCTTACCAAAGATAGAAATATACTAAGCACTGTCATTCACCTGATTAACTGAACTTACAAAATTCAGTAAGGGTGGTGATGGTTCCTGGAAAATTCACTACCTTAGAGATAAAAATCCATTAATTCAGAAAAGATCAATAAAAATATTTTCCATGCATATTTTAAAATGTTTGCCCAGGTGAATCGGGAGCAGGGGTGACAAGCAGATTTTTGTAAAGCTGAAAAAATCTCTTGATAATACACATACTTCTCATATTTATGAATATTAAAGAGAATCATTAACATTAAGGTCTGAATTAGCTGACTCTTAGCAGACATACTACTGCAGTTACTTCACTGTTATTTGTAATCTGGTCCTGATTTTACTTTAATCCAAGGAAGTAGACAAAGACATTTATAACATTTTGTGTGCTGACGTGTAGTATTCCTAGAGTAAAATTAACTGATCTCCAATACATACTGTACATCCAACTACCCTACTGCCCAACTACCTCAAAAAAAAAAAAAAAGGGGGAAAGAAAAAGAATCAACCAATCCTATAGGAAGCAAAACTGTTTAACTAGTAAATTTCTGCTTCATTCACAGATAAAGTTGCCATGGGCACTCCCTCTTATGTGAACATGGAAGAAAAGCCACACTATAACTCCAAATACAACCACACTTGCCATAACATGATCATGAAACTGCACGCAATTAAAATGGTTTGTAGATAGTAAGAACACGCCTGAACATTACGGGTATGCATGGAAGCAATAGAGAAATACACCGTCACTCCTACAGAGATTCAGTTTTGGGGAGCCTAATTGAATGCTCATAGGTACTGATTTGATGTTCCAGCCGACTTCTGTCACAGCAGTGAATAGTGAGAGTAATCAGAACCTGACAGGTCCTAACTCAGGAAACCAAATTTACAAGTCACTTCTGAGGATGTGTCTGTAAGCTGTGTATAAAATGAGAACTATGCTTCAGCTATCTAACACAGATACAGAAAATATTTACATTAAAAATTACTTACATGCAAATTACTTGTGCAAATGACAAATATTACTTTAAGAGTAATAAGAAAAAGTGTTTTACTTTACAGGAAGCACAGATGTTTATCACACCAAATTAACAGAAGTATTCAAAGGAATTACTCCAGTATCTGCCCAACTAGTGTGAGTCTGTGAGTCCATCTGTCTGTTTGTGTCCATATATTTAATTATGTGTGTATACACATGTACACACACAGCATCACTGACTGTTAGTGTACACACACACACACCCCCTACACACACACACCTCCCACATGCACACACAGTTAAAATTTCTCTTTTGCAGCCAAAAGGGAGTGCCTTTTTTTTTTATTAAGTGGAACTCACCCTGAAGCTCAGAAGGAATTTTGAAGGGGCAGGACAAGGGTTTTGTACTCTTTCTTTTATCCACGCTGGTCTATATTCCTTCTGATAATTTCAGATAGGTAACTATATTAAAGGCTTACAGGAATTCTGATGATCATAAAGTCCACAAAAGTGTAGTCTTCAGTATGATATTATACCCACAGATACTTTTCTAATGCCCATACACATACAAATAGTGCAATATATGTCTCATTTTAGTGTAAAATAATCTGATCCCAATTTCCTCCATGTACCTTGCGCCCTAACAGAAGTATTCATCTACTTCTCTATCCTCCTTTCAGCCTTCTAGTTTGTACTCAGCTGTATAATCTATAGTCCCAATACTATTTTATCCAAAACTTTCTACATATGTCCACACTGACAAATGATGTTCATGACACCCACTGCTGCATTTTCCTCCAGAAGTTCCTCTGCCTGCAGGAGCACCATTCAGACATGCTGCTCTACTAAACTATGGACCAAAATATACAATGCCCTTTGCCTATGAATTCCCAGTTGTTGATTTTAACAAATCATGAGTGTCACAATAAGATTTATTATATGACTTATACTGTCACATGAAACATCAGGGAGGAAAAACTAAGAATTTCTTGGAACTTCCACAATGAAGTATTCTCTCTTATTATGAATTCAGTTGGTACACTGCTTCATGCAGTACATACCACACACATGATCACACATGACATCAAAGGGGCAGCATAATGACTCAAGTGCATATGCATGAAAGTAAGAACATCACAGTTAGTCTTTCTGGAGAGAATCCCAAATGTTAGTATTTCACTATGACAAGTCATAGCAGGAAAGACCCTGAAAAAGTACTTTCTCAGAGAAGTGATGTTCCAGTTTTAAGAAGGGGCTGGTGAAATGTTCTGGGTTTGACTCCTGAGGCTTCTGTTCTGTATGCAGTAAGGTAGCACAGCTACCAACATTAAGATGCCAAGACATGAGGAGAAACAGACTATTTCCTTTAAAAGACAGAAAAAGAGAAATTGTCAGAAAAGGCTATGTCCTTCATCAGACCAACTGGCATGGAAGAAGTGGACATAATTTATGCACACAAGGCATTCAGGCCTCTCAAGGAGTATAAATGCTCCTGACACAGCAAGCAGTAGAAGCTTTAAAAGACCAGTAAGAGCCTAAGTTTGGAGGAAGAAGCTATGCAAGGAAAGTGAAAGTCAGTAGCACATGAGAACGCATTTATCTGAATGAAAATAAGTATCTATATGAAGAAGACAATATGGAGTACTTGTTTCCATCCCATGTGTACAAATGGTGTGTTATAGACAGTTTCACTGATGTCAGAAAGCAGGATTCCAGAGAAGGTTGCTCTGGACATCCAGAATTGCAAACGCATCATTGAACAAAGCACCTCATAGAGCAATCACAGTAACTTACGGATATGAAATAGAAGTATGGGAGGCAATGCTCGTTTACTGTAAGCAAAATTAAAACGCTGAGAAAAAATGCAATGTACTATCTCAGGAACCACAGAGCTGGCTGCAAAGCAAATGGAGAAGTAACTTCCTGCTAGATTTGTTTTCATACACATTGTACCTTAAAGTCTTCTACTATGAAAATACAAGGGTCTCTTTTGCAAGTCCTGTGACAGAGAATGACAAGAAAAAGAAACAAAAGCCTAACATGGAACATTTTTTTATTTATTTGTGTTAAAGAGTATGTGGTTGGCGTTAAAATATGGCTCTACAATGCTCCATAATAAAAGTTAAAATGCACTCTCTTCCCACCCACACAAAGTAATTTTGTTTAGAGACCTTCATTTCTTTTGGCCTTAGCCCATATGAGGGGTGTGTGATAGAATCAGTGCCAGTAATTGCTTCCATACAATACAAATGTTTGAAAACATTTTGCATACTTGTTATGATTATGTATGACATTTATATTATATTTAAAAGTCCAATGGGCTTGCAGATTTTATTTTTGCCTATAGAAAACAAAGACAGCACAGAATGTTCCTCTACTATATCTAAGAGAATTAAGTTAATTTTATTTTCAGTTCAGCTATGAACTTTTAGCCTCTAAACATTTGTTTTTTTCATTGAAAACAAAACTATGTACATTGAGAGTAAAGCTGTGGGAGCTACGTAGGCAAGTTTGCATATCCATTCACATAGCACATGAAATTAGACAGTAAGGCAAATAGCTGTGCTTTTTGCCTAACTGTTGGTAGAAATAACATTCCCTATTTTAAAAAAAAAACCTGCAAAAACCTTACCCCTGCATATATGCATTGCTATTCAATCTCTTATTTTACAGGTGTAAGATTATTCAGAGACACTTTCCTAGAATTAAGGCTTTTGTGAGGAAATTTTAACACATAAGAACATTTTCTTCTATAGGTGCAATGCTATACATGTCTCTAATCAAATCCTCCATATACCTAATGATTTATTATTTTACTTGAAACTTCTGGGTTTTTTACAACAGCCAGTTTTAATCTACATCCTTAGCAAATAATTGTATACTGAGCAGTCTGTTGCCTAATAAAGTCTCAAATTTACTTCAACTAAAATAATAGGAAATTAAATTAAATACATACATCATACATAAGCTCATGAGATTCTCAAACTTTTTTCACAATCCAGACTTAGTTAAGCTAGCTGCCAACGCTCCATTTACCTACAGTTCAGCTTTTTCATCCTCCACTACACAATGGCCATTCCCCCATGCTTTCCTGTCTGCCTTGGAGATGCCAACACCAGCGCCTCAAAGACCAATTGCAGGAATACAGTGAAAAAATATCCCATCTAAAGTTACAGTTAAGATCTGGCACTACAGGTAATGCAAAGACACCTGTACTAGTTTTCTACAAGGCTGTCTCTGAGCAGTTGACAGTCACAATCAAAGAGTCCACGTTCTTGCTTAAGATACTGAACAGTATCAAATAGATCATGTCAACATTCATCAAGATTGCAATATTTAAGTGCTTACTAGGAGACAAATGATTAACAGCAACAATGTAAAACTCTTACAGTTGTTCCATAACACTGAGAAAAGTGATTTTCTCACTATTTTCCAGGTGAGACTAGGAAAAGAGGTGGCAGAAAGGTCATGCAAACAAATGGTTTCCTATAGCTGTGGGAAAATCACAGACACAGATCTATAGCAACAAAGTTATAAGGAAAGTGTCTCAGGTTTTTTTCCCTGATGTCCTCTCCATCTTCCCATCCTGTTCTGCACTTCTCCCACTGTTCCCTACTCATCCTCTTTAAGTGAGGAAGTCTCAAGTCCTCTCCACTAAACACAAAATCCTCCTAACTGCTCTGCTTTGGTTTATCAGTGCTAATACTTGGGCATAAACTGCTGCCTGATCTGACAAAAAGCACTGTCATGGGTCATGACAGATCACCATGCTGTTACAATCACCATGATCCCTGCTTCTCTTTCAAATAATAGTTATTTCTAACATCCATACATACCAACTTAACACCAAGTCAGTTGTGACCACACGTTTTGTCGCTCTTTTAACTTTCAATGCTTCATCAACCACTCTTGAAAGACAGAGCAGAACACCTGTTTTTGCCATTAAACAGATTCTTCTGTTTCTTAAATTTGGACTAACATACAAAAGAAAACTCTCAATTTACAGTCCTATTCTAATTTTTCAAACATTTGTGTTCTGCTCCACAACTTGAAGATTTATTACAGCTATGTCATACACTTTTCTGTCACTATGGGGCTTCACTTCAAGTATTACAAAAAATATTTTGGCCTTAAAAGACATTTCTCTGCAAAGGCTAAGGACTTGATCCTAAATAAATATATTTCTATGTAATGCAGAGTTATTAAAATACATTCTGGTGTTAAATTACCATAAAGAAACTCCACTTACATTAAATTGAACAAAAAGTATCACACTGCTAATTTTGCAAAGGACTGTCACTTTTTATAGCAAGGCTTCACTGAGCTTCTAGTTGTGCCATTCCACTCAATGGGATTCAACCATGCTGGGGCAACACAGGTATTATCACCTAACAGATGGTTGTGAAATGTGGCTTTCCAAAGGAATTATCACGTCCCTTTCTTCTTTGCTCTAGACAGAGCCAGAAGAAAAAAAAAAAAAGAAAAAAAAAGTTGCAGATTCCCAGTGGAAAAGATGAGTCCTTGACTCCCAATCTTAATAGCAGCTGCTCCCAGTAGAGTCAAAAGAACCTATTTATCCTACTTATATTCACTTTTTTACCAGAAATGAGTGCATGTATTTCAAGAGGAATCCACACATTTAACAGTTACAAATATCTCCCCTAAGTGCTTCAGACTATGACTGGCATGGGCTCTCTCTTGGGCTGCAGAGAAGGACAGCGCTTTTCATGCATGTGCAAGCTTACTGTGCATAGCTTCAACCTTCTACCTAAAATATATTCCTGTTGAACACAATGTGTCAGCAGAGCAGTGACCTCAACAACTACTGAAAGTGAACATATGAACAATGTTACCTGTTATCACCAGATCCACATGGCCAACTACTAATCTTAATTGACTGTTAAGGCTGCTAAAGGCAAGTGATGGTTTTAGTGTTTTTCACTTTCAATTCATATGGCCAATTGGTATCAATTACACCTGAAGTTCTAAGGTTCCACTCACAAATACATATTTTATATAAATATATATAATATATATATGAATGTTTCTTGCCTATATGACCAATAACACTGTTTAAACCATCATTGTTTGTTTACAGAACTTCACAGACTTTTATCTCAGAGGAAAAAAACCTAAGAAACTAAGCACATTCTAACAGAAAACACAGAAGAGATATTCATAGTTGAAGGGGCCCAGATTTTCTCTTTAAAATATTTAATGACTGCTGAGCAACAAAACCTCAGCAAACCAAAATGAGAATACACCCCGAAGAATTCTAACTCCTTGTCTCAACACAGGATATTCTTAACTAATTCTGTACTGTGTCTATTACAGTTAAATATTAGAAAGTGATGTAAACAATTTTACATTTTACCCTCTGTGGCAAAAATTTCTTGGGTTTAATATTTTCCATCAGAAATTTAGCGTTTCTTTAATGTAGAGTTTTTTTCTTGAGCAATGTATCATATTTAACTCTGTAACTATCAAGTCAATATTCCTTTTAATTGAGGTTAATTTCTTTCAACTTTTCATAAACTTCCCGTAGGACTATTGAGGGTTCTTGCACCTGCTAAAGAGTCTAAGTTTATTTCACAAAACAGTAGTGTCTTCTTATCTTACTTACAGACAGTACTATCCCCAGGTTTTGAAAGACAGCATGAAAATACAATGTAATTTAGACAGTCACTTAAAAGTCATGTCTGACAGCACACCATCAGAAGAGAAGGGAGAGAACAGGAAGAGGATGGTGAAAAAAGAATAGCATAAAATCCCCTACAATTATGTTATAAAAGTATTTAATAGTATCACCTTGGGGCAGAACCTATAAAGTAGAGGTGAAGTAAAAGTACAACACTGTCTCTTCATACATGTGCACACACAAACTTATTAAAGCATACTAAAAAAAAAATCTTAGTCTCTAAAAAAAAGAAACTGGAATAGGGGAGAACTGGAATAAGGATGCCTCTCTTGCTCTGCTCTTTAAATCTCCTAATGTTAGGGCAGCACTCATCTACACTCTGTCAAATATAGGATTTTTTAAGGGATAACTACTTAGTTGGTTGTTCCAGTAGTCAATCACTAACCCATTCCCACTCTTTATGCACACATTTTCAGAATGTCTTGACTACCACTGGCAGTATTAAGGAATGGAAGGAAACAAAGGTGTTGGGAATAGAAAATGTGAAAAGATGTAGAAAAATGCCAATACATAGAATTCTTGAATAGTTCACTAAAAGTTTGCTCTCAGTAGCACCATACGACTCATTGCACGCACATTAAGTGTTATCAAAGACCTCACAACTTAGGACCAGATGGAAATCAACTGGGAAAAAGGAGAACCAAAGTGCAGAGAGAGGAAATGAGAGAGTGTGAAGCAGAAGAGAAAGGGAATAAGGGGATGAGAGGAAATAGGAAAGGGCAAGTAGGGAAGGAGAAGATGAGATGGACAGAAGGGTAACAGTAGCAGTATACTGCATGGGTCAATACTGTGTCCAATCCTGTTTAACATTTTCACTAATCATCTGGATGATGGGGCAGAGGGTACCTTCAGCAAGATTGCAGCTTACACAAAACTAGAAGGAACAGCTGATATGCCAGTGTCATGCTGCCATCCAGTACAAACTCAACAAGCTGGAGAAATGGGCCGACAGGAACCACACAAAGTTCAACAAGAGGAAGTACAAAGTCCTGCACTTGGGGAGGAAGAAACAGTTGCAACAGTGTATGCTGGGGAACAACTAGTTGGGAAGCAGCTTTGCAGAAAAGGATGTGTGGGTCCTGGTGGAAACCAACTTGACTCTCAGCCAGTAACGTGACTTGTGACAAAGAAGGATAGTTGTGTACTGCATTAGATAAACCACTGTCAGTAGGTTGAGGGAGGTAATCCCTTTCCTCTACTCAGCACTGATGACGCCACACCTGGAGTCCTGTGGCAAGGGCTGGGCTCTCTCGTATGAGACAGATATGCATGGCCCACTAAGATAATTAAGGGACTGGAGCATCTCTGCTATGAAGAAGGGCTGAAAGAAGTGGGACTGTTCAGCCTAGAGTAGAGAAAGCTCAGAAAGGATCTCACAAATGTGTCTGAACATCTGATGTGAAGGTACATTAAAGATGGAGCTTGACTCTTTCCATTGCTGCCCATTAACAGGACCAGAGGTGATTGGGAATAAACTGAACCACAAGACTGTCCTTCTGAACATCAGGTATGGAGGTGATTGAGCACTGGCATAGATTACCCAGGGAGGCTGTGGTTTTATCTCTGTCCCTGAAGATATTCAAAATCTGGATATGGTCCTGGGCCACCAGCTCTAGGGGAGGGTTGGACCAGATGACTTCCAAAGGTTTGTTACTTCCAACATCAATCAGTCTGTAATTTTGTAATTCTGTGAAGAGGAGAGGAGGAAAAGAGAGAAGGAGGAGAGATAAGAAAGAGAGGAGGGAAGGGTAAAAAAGGAGCAGGGAATGGAAGGGAAGGAAGACAGAAAAGAGGACAGGAAAAGAGGAAGTACAGTAAATAGAAAGGTTGTAATGTGAGGAAAGGAAAATTACCTGCAAAATGATCACTAGTTATTACTTGCCACCTTCTCAGTCATTATCAGTTGTCAATACCACTTAGTAAGCACAGTGGAGGTGAATTTTATACAAACCCTGCACAGGTGCCTTTTCTGATATTGAAAAAAACCAGTCTAAAATGACAGCATTAAACAAATTAAAATATCATTGTTGCCATCTCAGGTGCAAACAGCCTTCTGCTTTCCAGTGACATGTCTGAAAGCACCAACTGCATGGTAAAAGCATTAACTCTTAACAAGACTGCTAGCACACTGAAGTAAAGGAGCACATTTTATGTAACCTGCCAGGCTGTCAGCCCACCCTGAAAGGGGCTTGGCCAGCTGGCTGGAGCAGACCAGCATAGGTGACACTGTAGTGGGTGTCCATTGTAGGCTGTCTGATCAGGAAGAATAAGTGGGTGAAGACTTCAACAAACAGCTGGAAGGAACCTCACAGTCACAAGCCCTGGTCCTCATGCAAGACCAGTTTCCCAGGCAATTGCTGGAGGAACAAAACAGCATCACAAGCAATTAAGGAGGTTCCACAGATGACAACTTCCTGACTGAAGTGATAGAGGGGCCAATGAGGAAAGGTGCTCTGCTGGACCTCATAGTCACAAATAAGGAAAGGCTACATCATTGGGGATGTGAAGGTTGCAGGCAGACTTGTCTGCAGTGACCATGGGATGGTGGTGTTCGGGATGGTGGTGTTCAGGATGGTGGTGATGCAGATGACCCTGCCTGAGGAGGGAGGTTGGACAAGATGACTTCAAGAGGTCCCTGCCAATCTCAACCATTCTGTGATTTTGTGATTCCAGTTTAGTCACATCCTGCTGCCTGTGAACACCCACAACTTTTTTCTATGTACATCTGGTCAAGCCTGCCACATAAATGACTTGTAAATTTAAATTACATAATTTTGGGACAAGAAACATACCTTATTTAAAAACAAACACTTAAGCTACCCATAACTCAGAACACAGTATTTTTCAGTTTACTAGCACAGGCTGTTGATAGTGCCTCAAGATAGTGCCCTCCTGACATTTTATCACAGGAATATTGGACTAAATATAATGTTAAGGCTCTGGCAATCCAAGCACTTGTTTCAGAATTCCCAAGGTTGCTTTATCAGGCACCTATTACTATAGGCAGTCAACATCTAAAGGAAAAAGTGTCTGCATCCTCAACAAAGAACCTTTGATAGCTGACTCACAAACATGGAACTAAAAGAGACCAGGCTTGCCTGAGCCTCACTATACCAACTATAATATACAAGGCCGGCTTCTTATAGACTGCCTTCCTCATACAATGAAAGACCAAAGAAAGCCACACAGGAAAAAGAAAAAAAAAAAAAAAAGAAAAAAAAGACAACAATCCTATGTGTTTTCAACTAAGAGACAGAATGCTACAAATGTGTTAATACACAGACAGTAATTTTTACGGCATTTAGTTTCCATTGCAACAATTTAAGATTATAGATGGCTAAAGAGGAGTCATAGAAATTAACTGATAACTCAGATGATGGCAAACACATGGTTAAACAGAATTCAATGGTACTACTACTTCTGAGGAACAAGGTCTGGAGTCATGAGGTGAGTACTTCCATTTTCATCTCTCACGGTTATTCTTCAAGGTATACCAAACTTCTGGCCCAGGACAGCTGAGAGGATACAAAACATCTCCCGTAGTTGGTGCACCTTTTATTTCTCCTGTAGCACTACACAATAAAGAAAGCGCAGAGAAACTCTAGCAACACTGTACTTTTACAGAACCGTAACTTACAGGATTAAGATTCTTGAAGCCCCTATAAAATGTACTCTGTCAACTCTGTTTTTCAATACAGACTAACAAAAGTAATTACAATTTTCTTACCTTGAGATAAAATATGTAATTATCTGCAATCACAAATGGACCATTTCTCAATTTCTGACAAGAAGTAATTTTAAATTTCTTTTAAAATCAGTACAGTTTAGATAAGTGTAAACCAATGCATATACCTGTGAAACAGACAAACAAACAAACAAACTTAAAAGCAATATAAAACCCCTCCAAAAGAATAATAACCACACCACTAAAAAGCAAACAAGCAGGACAGCAAAGCTTAGGGGAATAGGAATGTTTTCTGCAGCATTAAATAGAAAGTTAAAACTGCATATCTGTGCTAGGCAAGCAAAAAATGAAAATAACTCCCGAAGCATTATCCATCAAGCATAAGTGAATAATGAAATAACGAATATGTCTATACTCTTGGCCCTTAATCTTACAGCAAATTATAGCATTCAAATATAGTATTTTACACATGCAGTCTGATAACACTTTCTATCGTTCTTGGAGATTTTGTGAATTACATGATATGAAACACAATGTATTTAATGAAAGGTTTCTAAGCTGATTTCCCTACAGGTTATTTTCTTTCTTTTCTCTGGAACCCATACGAAGAATATACAGCAGGGACCAGGAGCGTATATAAAAATAAACTACCAAGCAGCATCAGAGCCGATACCCCATTCCTACAGGGGCAAGTGAATTATTAGATCTGTGTCATGATTTTTTTTTTTAATATGCCATTGTTCCCACTTGAGCACATTAAATTTTCCATATCCACTTTTAAACCAATATTACCTTTTTTCCCCCCATGGTCATAATGTTCAAAGTATACATTAAGCCAATCCAACACCTTAAGTCACACACCAGTTATATGTAAAGTAGGATAAACTATAACCTTTTGATTTTCCTCCCTGAGAACTTATACTTCAGCATCTAAAGAAAAGAAGCAAAACAACCATAGTACCTCACGGGGGGAAAAGTTTACTAATATTCATTTTATAAGTGGCCATGCACAACATTTTATCTGATTTTGTATATTGATGAAAGTATATTAAAACTGTATGTATTTTTTTTTTTTGGTGTTATAACCACTTTAACATATATAAGCCTTTCAAATCAAACATAAACCCATTTTTGGTTTTGAAGATGTGATTGCCAATTATTTTTGCACAAGTGCACATAAACAGGAAGGACAGATTCTTAGGTATGAGTTATATATTCCTGTACAAAATAATTGTATATTCTATGAAGACTGATTCTTTTTCTAGAGAAATATACAACAACACAAGGGAAATCTTGTACCAGCAGCATAACTGAAGTGGCAAGACACAATATTAGAAAAACAGAGCTACTTTCATTACTGTGATGCTGTGTGTCAGAATGTCTCTCCTTAATGAACCTGTTTGCAATAAGACTCCGGGTGCAAAGAGGCTATTTAGAGAGCCTATTGTGTCTATAGTGAATCCTTCAAATATCTTCCCACCATTAGACATGCCGCATTGACCAATTCTGTCCTGATTGCTGTTCTTTTTAGTATCAAGGGACATTCTTGCCCAGACAGACCGATGGATCAGAAACTGCACTTCATAAAATGTTTACACTGTACACACATTCACACAGTGATACAAGCAACAGAGTCCCAGATCACACAGCATGTTGAATGTGCCAATGTCATCTCTAGGCTTATGACTTTCCAATATCTACAAAAGGATTTGGGTTAAACTGCTTCTCCTGCCTGCCTATTATTCTAACAAAAGTCATGTTTTTTTCACCAGTTCAGAGTGTAACCAAGCCCATGGCTCACAAGGGAGCATTTCAGGCAAATGTTCACTATGTCACAAAGCCTTTTTGCTCAGTTGAGACCATCTCTAATTGCCAACAGCAGAGAAGGACCACACATGTCATGCCATCGGAGAGCAAAAAACTTCACTGTGAATAAACAAAACAAAAACAAGTCTTCCTAAAAGATTATGAACTACTACTCTCAGTGACAGCAGCAAAGAACAAGGGACTTTTCCCAACAGTAATTACAGAAATACTTTGTTACTGTCTACAGCCCTGTAAATTAGTCCCTTTGTAAGAGATTTTGTGAGGGTAGTTTGACAAAGTCTCAGAGTTCCTATCTATCAAGACAGTGGTTTACTTATTAGCCACTAATTAATGTGCCTTATTCTCACCTTTCATGAACCTCATGTCAAACAGGCTATAAGCAAGAAGCTTACATTTTAACTTATTTTGTAGTCTTACACTTGTATGCATCTAAGAAAAATTTCCCTGCCACCTCCAGCTGAAGGCCCCAAACTCCATGCACAACTAAGAGAAAGCATTACTATTACTTTACTAACACAGATAAAAAATAAACACTTTATGTTTGATTTAGTATGAGATCCATCTGTGTTACCAGCTGAATGCAGAAAGAGAGTGTGGAGAGACCTTTGAAGGAGAAGGAAATTCTTTTTAAATGCTAAAGCATAGATGATACAGAAAGCTCTCATCCAAGTAAGAACTGTGAGATTGTATATGCTCTCAGAGGAAGTGGGAGGTGCCTAGAAATCTGAAGGAAGGAACCCCAGTGTTTCCAGGTTTTGCTCACAGAAAAAAGGAAGCTCTTCTTGCCAAGGGCAACCTGTATAGACAGATGAGACACAAGAAGGAAGGGGGAAAAAAGTCTTACTACCCTGTTTTGTAGCTAGGAAACCGAGACACATGGATTAAAACACACCTCAAGAAAGTATATCCCACTGAACAAATGAAGAAGCTATTTAAACTGATTTTCTGCTAAGTAATACAGAAGTGTCATAAACATCACTGCTGATAAGTTTATGAAAAATGATATTATGTGTAAGAGGACTGAACAATACAACAAATAGAGGTAGAACTGTCCTAAGACACCAAAAGTGTAATTACTCTTTCATTCTCCTCACCTGAGTCACCAGATTAATCTATAAAAGAGATGAAATTGAAAAAGAATATTTGGGGCTGAATTCTTTCCTGAAATACATTCAAGTCTCTTTGAAATGTGAATACTACCTGACAAGCAGATTTGGCCAACAGATATATTACATTATACAAGTTATACACATGGGATAAATATTTTCAGAATTAGCAAACAACCCATTTTGTTACACTGATGAAATTTTCTACATGCATTATGCATCTTCTATGGACTGTAATTAAATCTTTCTAAGCTTTCTGTCTGTATTTTCCATGCACAAAAATGTGTTCTTCCAATGTTTACAATCTTTACATCAGAATACGTGCCCTTCTCACAATCCACATTTTTCCATACTGGTATATTCACTTATCTACTGCCACCACCTGCGACTCCTAGAACGCTTCCATCAATGCTGTCTCCTTACAATCCTAAACATCCACTGATCAGATTATGTGACTAACATGTCTGTTCTAGAACAAGCAGCAGTCACAAGTATTGAGGCCATGTTGCTGAGAACACATTGGACAGGTCACGTCTCCAGGATGAAGGACCACCGCCTCCCTAAGATCTTGCTTTATGGTGAACTTGTCACCGGCTGCCGCAAGAGAGGAGCCCTGAGAAGAAGATACAAGGACTCCCTGAAACAACATCTCAGCCTTGGCCATATTGATCATCATAACTGGTCTACTCTGGCCTCAAATCGGGAGGTCTGGAGACACACTATTTATAACGCTGCTGATGCCTTTGAGAACGCACGCAGGATCACTCTGGAGGAGAAAAGACAACGCAGAAAGATTCATACCCTGCAGAATATACCACCTAAGGAGTCTTTCTGCTGTGCCTTCTGCAACTGGACGTGCCTGTCTCGTATTGGCCTTTTTAGCCACCAGCATGCTTGTAACAAACGTGGGTAGAGCCCTTCCCAAATCTTCGTTAGCAAAGCCTAGCCATGATGATGATGATAATATTCACTCACCTGGCAAGCAGACTTACAGGCAAACTGGTTTATGTTACATTTATAAATGAAAACATTTAGAGTGATGTACTTGTCCAGGTTAACACAAAAGTGCTAAGCTGCACTTTTACACAGCTTTTCAGTTTGGCAACTTCACCCAGGCTTCCATTTTCCTCATGACCACTGGGCACAATAAGATTGCAAAGCCAGTCTCCCTAGGTTGTACTCCTCTAAATCACTGTAATTTCATCTGGAAGAGAAGTTATCTCCCACTATAGAGTTTAGTCATGGAATGAAGTACTGCTTTAATCCAAAACAGACAATGGGGCTTTAAGGACCTGTGGCAAAGTAGTTTCTGCAGTAGGTTGCTACTACAGACTACATGAAGTCATCCCTCCATTGCCTTTAATTATATCTATACGGGAATCACTCAAATTCCATTTGCAATACAATTCTTTGCAGAGAATATTAGTAACCTGTAAGTCTTCCAAAAATTCCAGAGAAACACTGAAAAAGGAGTGTGAGATTTGCTGTACTAGACAACAGGTGTGTTGTTTATCTTTATTTGCCAAAGCAAAAATGCAAGTTAGTCCCTGTTCTAAGTAGCCATTCTTAAGTTTCTCTAACGTTTTCATCATAATTTCACTTGGTCTTTAATTAAAACACTTCAGCCAGGTCCTATGTGACTTGAGGTCTGTTTCACTTTACATTTTAAAAATGCACATACATGAACATCCTATTAGCCCTACAACAGTGATATGCAACATTTCATATCCAGACTTCTATCTTCCTTCCTCTCTTCCTCCTTTCTAAGAGGAAGACAAGACAAGAAAAGGGAGTATCATCTGATCTTCAGTCTTGGGGGACAAAAACTTTCTAAGGTCATTGAGAATACAAAGGTCCCATGTTAAATACCACTTAACTTCCTCCATAATTACCATATCTAGTTAAATAGAAGTTCTTCAGACATGTATTACTTAATCACAGAATTAAGATACAGTTTTCCAGTTTCCATTGGATTTCCTCATGTGTAGCTGGAAAGAAAGTAATCTTAGGTTATACACTTATGTCCTCTTGCAGAACTATACCACCAACTCTGAAAGGGAGGTTACCCTGCTCTCCAAATAGCTGCTGAAGCTTTCTTCCATTCACATCAAACAAATAAAAGCAAAATTTCTCTGCTCCCAACAGCCATATTAACTTAAACTTGGGTAATTTTGCCTAAAATAAATGTGACTGCATTCATACAAATTTTTCTACCAGCAACATGGTGGGGAAATGAGAAGTAACCTCTTCTGCATACAGAGACAGACAGAGTCAGAAGACATCTGTCCAGAGCTGTAATCCTTAGAAATAAAAGTATGCATCTGATATGGCTGAGGCATCACATTTTTCTTTTATTACAATTGATAGTGAAAGGCACTATTCTGGACAGCTAGAATCTGTCTGTTATGGCATCTTATGACTTCTAGCTCTGAAGTGCTACTTTGGCACGGCAGGAAAAAAGCAAAAAAACCCTATCAACAGATGGGTCATATCTGATGAATAGGTCATATCTGTCAACACAAAAAAAGCTAAATTATTATCTCTTTCCTACAGATCCGCATACACGGAAGAAAATACAGGTTTTTTGGCAAACACAACCGAACAAATTTAAAATGTGTAATTTTTCACATGATTAGGACACTAAAAATACGTACGTAAAACAAAACAAAGATATTACATGTAATAAGTACATCACTGAAAAGGAAAATACAACTGGAAATCAAGTAATAAATACTGAGATGACTTAAGTATAGAACTAGCAAATAACCAAATCAAAGGTGCAATTAAGGGAGATAATTAGCATCAAATTATGCCATATTTTCTGAACTTGGTTTTCAAAGATCAAATTCAGATGTTGTAGGTACTCTTAATCTTTGAAAGAGTAAATAAGACATCCTGCACATTGTACATCCTGCACAAGTCTCATACTTAACTCACCATACAAATTAAATCCAAACACAAACATAACTGTAAAACCTCCTCCTTTCCCACAAAGCAATCATATAACCAAACCAATCCACAAGCTAAAATTATGAATGTCAATGCCTTAGATTCAAATTCAAACTATTAACCAAAGATTTCATAGTGAAAATGAAGGATAACTTGCTCCCGTGTACAAGAATGTCTGAAAAGTTCACATCAAACTGGGTCTATCTATACATTTAAGTCATTACATCATAGACAGCAGTTTAAAAATCAGCTGATGGGACTCTGAGCTGCACTGTTGCTGCTGTCTCCAGGGTAAAAACCTGTCAGATTTCAAGAAATATTGCTTCTTGAAGTTAGACTAACTCTTACAGAGGGTCTCCTCTTTGGTATCCAGGTATTTTTTACCTTATCTCAAAAGAGCAGATACCTGTCTTCACCTGGCAGAGATTTTCCATATCCTTTTTGGTGTATTTGCTTGGTACATATACAGATCAGAATACTGAAGATCTTGATATGACAAAATTACTTTTACTTACATTTTTAAAGCATTTTAATTGTTTTTAATAAAAAAATTGGATTTTTTCTTTAACGAAGGGACAAATACCCGTTTGAAAAAAGCTAATGCTTCAAGAAGTACCAGGATAGAAATACAAGTCTCCAGAGACAGAGAATGATTTTTTTCTGAACCAACACTTTCTAAAAA
Source organism: Pseudopipra pipra (assembly GCF_036250125.1). Classification (NCBI taxonomy): domain Eukaryota; kingdom Metazoa; phylum Chordata; class Aves; order Passeriformes; family Pipridae; genus Pseudopipra; species Pseudopipra pipra. The sequence goes on from NC_087581.1 coordinate 32,384,281, forward strand.
TACAGATTCTAAATTCTCTGCAGTTCGAATACAAATCTAGCTTTTCAGGCTTAAATAAATTTTGATCATTCTACAAACAGCAAAACTTGACCAGAGTCCAAGTCAGACTATAAGGTTTGTAAGCCTTTTAACAAAGCAAAATCAAACACTAAAGAACAACTTCAAGACATATTTTAAAATGTTTCTTAGATTTTGTAAATGAACACATTTGATCTGATCTCAGTGTAGCCAGTCTGATTTACATTGTCTACTACCTGTTCCTTTGAGAAACTGGAAGGTAACATAATCTAATATATGACCTAAAGGCTCAACTTTTCCTCTTCTCAAAAACCCAGGAGAAGACTTTGCAGCATACACAAAAAACTTACAAAATGCATACTGTGGAGAACAGCAGGTGCATTTTTAATCTGACCTTTTGGAATTTTACAATATTCCACTATTTATTGCTGTTATATTCCAAAACAAAAACTACACACATCAGTTTACATTCAGGTTCCAGAACAGTTTCTGTTATATACAACGAGGCTCCAAGATAAGAAGGAATGATTTGCTGCTCAGTCACATTTCTGCATCTTGTGATGGATGTGAAGTAACTCTCAGTCGTTAACAGAAATGGAGAATGTTGTTTGTTTTTAGAGATGGTAAAAGAAGAAAAGGGGGTACTCCCCCTTCCTCAGGATTAAAAAAAAAAAAAAGGAATACACTTTGTCAACATACACAGTGTATTTTCCCAAAGAATCCATCAGCACTGAATGAGAACTCTACACTGCAGTGGTTTATAAACCACTATTTTAAAGAGCAGGTGTCTCCTTTACAGAACAGTAGACGTTTTTTCTCCAGCTGCTGCCATTGAGAATAGTTTTATTTTCTTTCCACCTGATTTAACAGATGTCTTATGTACTTCGCCATCTCACCTATCTAGCCCATATGTTATGTCACCCAGACACATAAACATTTTAGGAGAACGTATAACAGCACAAAGACTGACTTTTTTAACTGAGAGCTTTTCTACACTTTCAGCTATTTGGGAATAAAAATTCAAGGACAGCAATTGCAGAAAAACTGTTCTTGAATGATTCAGTTCTTTCTATGATGACGGTTTCTCCAGGAATGGGAAGTCAATCAGAAAATACCCTCTTCTATAATACCATATGTTATTAACTTAAGTAAAATAGATCACTAGACCTATTTCACACGAACCAGTAGGCAAAGTATCTTGAATACTTTTTACAAAGCCAAATTATGCTACAGGACCAAGGTTTTGTACGAGACCAATCTGGAACAACTTCTTCATGCATAGGAAGGAAAACTGAAACAAGAAAATTTGAAAATTAAATGTAAAAAAAAAAAGTCAGACTTTTAAGGAAACATTTTATCAGCATAGCAACAAGAGAAAGGTTCTTGCATTGATAGCAGCCTTGCTCAGAAAGCAGTCCTGGGGAAGGGATGGCAAGCAGAAAACAGATTTTGATAGACAGACAGAAGGTAGTAACAGATTTGAAAGGCAATGCTATAAAACTTGTTGAACCAGAGCAACTCCCATATCATTAAGAGAGATCCTTAGTTTGAAAACAACTTGCTACTGCAAGATATCCATCAGCTGTGAGGCTATCTTGACATGGAATACCACAACAGAGGGTTGCACTATTATAAAGGGCTAAAGTTTCATTACTATGAAGAGTTGTAAAAATTCTAGGGTAGCTGGAAAGTTAAGCTTCTTGTTTCCAAACAGTTATTTTTGCCCTCTTAACAAAGCTCAGCTCGTGTGATGCAGAGATGGCTTAAATCTTGCAAAATATTTTGATTTTTCTTTCACAGAACCATATGCCGACAAGGATTTTATTTTTTTTCCAAATCCTTTATCTTCTAAATGACAGTGATACAGATTATCTGAATAAAATTCCTCCAGAATGGGAGATTTATCTCCATTCATCAAATCAATGGCTATTTTGTGAATAGTCCTGGGCACGGTCCTGATCAACCTGCTCTATGTTGGCCCTGCTCTTAGCAGGGGGATTAGACCAGATGATTCCCAGAGGTCCCTTCCAACGTCAACTAGTTGGTAATTCTTCATTAGGTCTGAAAACAATGGCTTTATGAGGTTCATGAGGATTTATAAACAGAATGAGAAGGCATATAATACTTTCAGCTACCTACTGGTGAAGGTGTCTCTTTGTACCTTGCAACCTCTCTATGCTTCCAGAAGAAACCTCTTCAGACCTGGGCAACTGGTAGAGAAAGAGCTGGCTTTCTAAGATATATCTTTCATTCATGTAATGCATGAAAGAGAAGACCCTTTTTCGTACAGTAAAAAGTTTAAACCTCAAATGTTCTCAATGCCACTCTGGATGAGTTGTCTTACTGGGATAAAAGTAACAATGATATCAAAACCCAAAAATTCTTCTCAAGTAGTATCCACCATTCATGAGTATGGCTCACCAAAGAACAAAAAAAGACCCGCAGAAGCATATGAAAGATCTGAACAGAGAACGTGGCACCACAGAACCTCAGGCAGGCACAAGTTATGGACACAATTTCTCTTTAGTGTCCCCCAAAAGCAATAGCAAATTTAAATATTATGACACAGGAAGAATAATACCGATGACTGACTAAAAAGGTCCATCTACTTCTGCATGGTTAGTAAAACACAGTCATTGATCCAGATCTTTCAGCCCTGGTATAGGACATATTCTTTTCATTGAACAGTCAGGTCACCCTCAGAGTCTTCCTTAAATCAATGTGTCATTTATGTCGAAACTCTACTCTTTATCAAAACAAACACACATATATTTTAAATCAAATTCTTGCCGACTTGTCTTTCAAAACATGAAATATCAACTATTTGAGCTGGATACAGCTCTTAGATGAGAAGATGTACAGGAACATCTGTGTTTTCAAAGGAATTAGCCCTACACAGATTTCCCTATTAAGCTTCGAAGGGATCATAATCTGCAAAGCATAAAGATATGCACTGTAGTCACAGACTAAATTCAGGTTTGTCTAGCTACAGTAAGTACTGGTTACACAAAATGTTATATCACTTAACACTATTTGAACAACTTAGTAGACCAAATTTGCTATCAGTCTGTACAATGCAAGAGGAGCTATAATGTATGGTATATTTTTTTTATTGATCTGTAAGTATTGTAGTATAGTGGATTATGGACATAACATTTGGAATATTACATGTGAACAGAACCTTAAATTTACAATTGCTTTTTCAAGATCCTAAAGTAAATCACTTTGTAGGATACACTATTAACATAACACACATTTAGGTGCAGATATACAGAAAAAAATTTATGGTAGTGCAATTTATGTTGCATTATCAACATTCTAAATATTAAGATAATGTTTTCAGAGGAAAGCATTGTGTCTCACTGAAGAAGAAAAAAAAAACCAAAGCCCACTATCCCTATATTAGTATTTTTACTTTTCTGAAAAAGCTGGTACTACACCAACTTTATTGATTTCAGTAGAGAAACATCAAGAATAAGTTTAATTCACACAGTGGGTTTAACAAAAGACGAGAACATAGTTTTACTATAATGCCATTAGGGTGACAGGTTTTTTCCTAGTTGCCCATCAGCAAACCTGTATGAAAAATATCATACAAATCTAAGCTGTCTGCCGAAATCTCATGTCTTGTCATGATCCCATTTCCTTTTATACTGCTATATCATTTAAAGCCCCCATTTGAAGATCCCAGTCCAGTAGGCAGTGTAGAAAATGTATACAAAAATCAATTCTAAATTAAGTAAGCACCAGTCCAGCTTAAAAGACAAAAACAGTTTAACTGGATCACTGGAAATTCCCTGCATAAAAAAGAATTTCCACAAGTATCACAGAATCAGCTCATGGCACTACTGTACCATGTTCTTCAATGCCTCAAGCATGGGAGGGGTGGTACAGGAAACATAAGTGTTGTCATGGATGGCTAGAGGCCAGGATAAACTAACCTGTCATCACATCACACTAAAGGCCTAAATGGTCCAGGACAGACCAAATATCAGAAGGCTGACAAGTCTCTGTTTGTCTCCACTCCTCCCATATTTTCACTGAATTTACTCAGCCTACAGGATTGCCCTTGCATTGCTCAGTTGCCCCACAAATTAAGGAAGAAAACAAGAAAACAACTCTACAGAATACATTGAATCTTACATCAAGTGAAGAAGGATATTAAGGGTAACAAACCAGTGAGAAATTTCAAAATTACAAGTTTCTAAGGACAAAAGAAACAGTAAATGACTAAAGTCAAGAATTAACTTTAAAGGAACAACGCATGGAAAAACAATTGACTTGTTTCAAAGATGTACTAACAAATGTTTAATGGAACAGCATCCTTCTTAGGAGACAAAAATCCCCAGATGACTAAATGGCAAAAGTAAAGAGGCAACAAAAGAAATATTGATGAAAAATGCAGTGTAGATGCAACTAAAACCATCAAGAAGAAATGATTTAAAGGAAAAATATATGTTGGGAGCTAGACTGAGTGAAAAAAGAAAATTACACATGAGAAAAGCAGAGTATCAGAGGGGACAGCAAGCAATATAGTGAAGAATAATAAGGCTTTCTACAAATACATAAAAGGAAAGAAGACAGTAAAGGATAAAAAGAACACATTAAAGTATAAAACAGATGCTTAGATACAGGATGAGGCAAGGTTGATGGCAAGATTAAACACCTCCTTCACAGGCATCATTCTCTCCAGGAACTTTGAAGAAAATATTGGGAAAAATGAGGTTAATACTGACCTCCCAGATCAATTAAGTAGCAAAATTCTGTTTTTACACCTCACTACAGTTAGTAAGGAAAAATGTAAATTAACATACAGTTTCCTATTGGAATAATCCGGTTCAATATGGCCTGAGAACTCCTCACTCCCTCTGACTCTTATTTGGTCTTTCACCTTAATCGGACACAGATCAGTCAACTATGAGTAGCCTATAATGTGATTATTTTTTGTAACAGACATAATTTCAAATCCATCTGCAGTTGGATGGGATATCTGGATACAAGGTATTACATAGTAAAAAAGACAAAACTAATTTAATATAAAAGTGTATTCACTAGAATCCCCTCAGTAATAAAATTTAGACAGGTTTCTCAAAGGATAAGTAAAGCAACACATGAATGGACTTGAAGGGGCATATGTATACAAATTCTAATTAAAGCACTTTTAAAAATATCGGTAGGTTAATCACTCAGTAGGAAAGAATAACTTCTACATTCAGATGGTAAAGTGAGCAAAACAATGGCCTTCTAAAAAGGAAAAGTGCATATCATTGCTGTCATTTTTTTTGAGAAATAGTGACCATTGAGGTTCCATACTATACACACTGAAGCCAAAGCCAAATTTTAAAAGATATCTAGCATTACTTTCATATTAAAATACCAATTTTAAAATGTTTTTAGACTGATGACAGTGTGTTCTCTAAATCAGCTTTTCATTTCAAAAGCACTTTCATAAAGATGCAGTGACAAAATATACAGAATAATTAGAAAAGATATTTGATATAAAGCTAAATTTATTAAAAGACTAAGAAAGTTATTCAGGACACATCTGTCCGAACAGTATTCATGATTTGTATGTATGAAGGTTGTTCAGAAATTTTCTATGAATTCCACCAGAAGGCTGTAATGACGTCTCTAAGGAAGTTCTGGGAATATAAGCTATCACAAGTTCCAATTCCCACTTCTTAAAAGGAAATGGAGGAGATGATACAAAACTGTGTTCCCTCTGCCAGTCCCAACAGGCCTCTCCAAGTTGGCACCATCGGAAGGCTGCGATGCTTACTTGGAATCACCACACTTCTAATTTCACTGAGATCAGAGAAGCAGCCCATAGTCCACTGGAGGGGTTCACAAAGGGAGACTAGGCTACCAAGGAAGCAAGTGAGGAGCCAATGCAAAGAGCAATAGTAACAAAAGAAAGTGATGAGGACAACAGAGGTAAGAGGAAATGGATATAGAATAGTGGAAGACATGGTAATGCGGATAACAACGAAGAACAAACTGAACGAACAGGGGCACAGATAAGAGCACAGTTCAATTACTAATGTTACTTTTCAGTGGTTTTAGTACCAAAATATTCTGATAAACCCCAAATTAGGTGACTGAGTGGAGAAGACAAAATGAAAACATTCCTTTGCTTCACTGGGATTTCACATGAAAGGAAGGTACAATCTCCCCATCGAAAAATTGAGTACATTTACATCTTCTGACAGGATGAAAAACATTTAACTATTTTAAAAACAATTCTTTTATGTTTGGTATGTATCAAATTCTACTGAAAACAAAAAAAGAGGACATGAAAGTTGCAGACAGTCAAAGAGACAAACAGACAAGGTTTACAAAGAAAAAGGGGAAAAGGGTGAAAAGACCGGAGAGTTGAAGGGGATAAGAGCTGATTTTAAAATGGGTTTCACTATTACTCTTTCTTAAAAGAACACAGAAAATAAGAATACATGCAAGATGTTTATACAGTCTTAGTGACTGTATAACAGCTTTTCATTTAGAGATGAAGAGTGAATAAGATGCATAAGAATGTTTCTCCATAATGCAGTGCGTTCATGTGTAGCCTGACTTACATTGTCCTTCTGGCATTTACCTGCTGCACTGGGCATGTCTGGCCAGTGTCGGAGGTGGGTATGGGGATATGGGGCAACCTGTCCTGGGCAGATTCAAGGACTCCCTTGAGCCAGTCTCAGCTGCCGTGAAGTGGGCATGACAGACTGCACCTACCAGAGTGCATGTGGTCCCTCCGTGAAACAGCGTTTCAGAGAGGGAAAGAAAGACATGGAAGAATAGGGTGGGAGGCACACAAGCATGGCTAGAGAAAAGAGAATCTTAAGCAGGGGCAGAGCAAAGAGACACCCAACTAGTGTTGGAGTAGCAGTGCCTGAGCAGAGAGAGGAGGGAGACAAAGAAGGAGGTATACCTCTGAGGGGACTGCAGCCCAAGAAGGTAAGAAACAAGGAAGAGTATAAGCAAAGAAACCATTACACAATGAAGCCAGCCTCCTGCCTTTCCCAAGAGAGTGATGTAATGTATAGTGAGGGGACTGGGGACCAGCAAGAAGGAAGCAGAGGAGGTTGAAGGGAAACTGAGGCACATTTCTCTAAATTTCTTTAAAGGCTTGTGTTCATTTTTCAGTATTGGAGCCAATAATTAAAAGTTAATTATAACTGGCAACAAAGTAAAATTCCGCAAATTAAGACTAATTTTTCTTTTTGGCCCATGACATCTGGCTACTAAAAGACAAGTAAAAATAGTGGCAAGAATATAAAGTACTGGCAATTTTGTCACTCAACGAGATTTTTGATTGCCAATTATACCATATTATTGCATTGAAGACATAATTCCCATTTTAAAATGTGTACAAGTATAATTTTAGTTTGTTAGAGGATTTTTAAGGATTAAAACTAAGGAGAATCTCAGAATATTTTGCCCTGTTCTTCCACAGAGAATCCTTCTTACATAAATTACTAAATGGGAAAACCATGGTGAAAAAGGAAATTAAATTTAGTAATGGAAACATCATTGCATTCTGTGCATTACCGTATAATTACAATTTTCCCAGGTCCAATGCACAGAACAGACTTTCACATATATCATGAACGAAAATCAACTTCTACACAATTTTCCATTAGTGACTAGTAAAACCAGAATCATAACATGAAAGAGGACAAAAATTCATATTTAGTGTAACTACACCAGCTACAGGTGAATTATGTCAGGAATTAACTTGGACTTATATGAACTATTTCTTTTTTTTTACAGTAAGAGTCAACGTAGTTTGTACTAACCTTTCTTCATTATAATGATTCTATGGATTATACTGAGGTTTTAAGGCAGTCATAAATAATACAGACTATCAAGCAATTATCATTTAGCATTTGGGAGGCGATATTTAAAAAAAAAGAGATATTGCAGATATTTCATCACTGGTTTTTTGTCTAAATCTGTATTATTCACTGGTAAAACTTCGTTATTTCTGAAATAAGTACATATGTATTTGAACATACACAAACCGACTATCTTTGCCACAGGCACTAATTTTCCTCTGTATACACAATCTTTCATGAAAATATGTATGCACATACACAAGGGATAAGTATTATGCAAGTTGGAGGAAAATCACTCCAAAAGAAATGCAATTAGCAGGAGGTGAGAGAATGAACAAGAAAATAGAATAGAGAGAACATATGAAGGAGAAAGGTTTCAGGTTAAGATAATAAACTGCAGAAAATAAACAGATATTCCTATATAATCATATTTATAAGAATCTTATATAATGATTTTTTATCATAACTATATTTACTTGGATGTGATTTTCTGCTAGTTATGTGAAAAGGTGTCAGTTCTCAGGTTACACCCTGTGCAAAATGGCCACCATCTGCCATCAAAGGCAATGGCTGCCATTTCTCTGTAGTTACTCAGTATGAAAAAACAGGCTATCTTTCCTAAAGGCGATTACTTCCTTTGATTATTTTCAAACTGAAGCAAAATGAAAACCATTGTCTCTCTGTCATTCAGAGATATGGAAATATACACTTCAGATATACACTTGAGAAGAACAGGATGCAGATTTGTAGTATTAAGCATGAGAGCTCGCAGGATTGTCCTACGTTTGTCATGTTGCCTACTTAAAGCATCATTTTCAGATCACAAGCTTTGGCTTAAACCTTAGAACTTCTTTCATCGTTCCCTGCCTCAGGCCCCAATACAGTTTTCCTTCAGTGATACATGCTCTTCTTACATACTGACTGAAGTAAGTCCATTTGCAAATTTCACTGTCTAATAATTTGTTTCCTCATCTAAGGATCAATCAAATAAAAATGGGAGGCTGACCTGAAGGTTACTGCATTTCTTTCCAATGACTAGATTTTAGAAGAGCAGACTAGTACCTAGTATCTTAAATCAGGAAACTGAGCAGCAATTTATACTTGAGTCTTCAAACAGTATAACTACAGAGAATGGTAGCATGGCTCTGCACATCTGTCAGTGCTCAGTAAAAGCTACAGAGAACAACTTATAACTGTGATATAATCTTCTGAATATGGACTCATTTACACACAAGACTATGTCTCAATCCGTGTCTGATATATAAACAGTGACCAAAATCACACAAGTGCATGTGTTAATCTCAATTTAAAGTCCAATAGCCATTTCCTCCCTTTTTCAAGGATCACAGTTTCAAAACATTCATTATTACATGAATGCTTCTTTAACATCTAGGTTTTAAAAAAAGCAAACCCCCATCTTATTACAGGACTACCAGATTGTACCTGCAACATAATCTAGTGTACTATGTCTTGTAAAAACTAAGCTGCATCTATATAAAGGCATTGTCCACTAAACTGAGAAATTGAAAGTATTATCTTCAGTATGTCATCACTTAAAAATTCATCTGTGTTGCAAATACACAACTATAACTGTTGCTACTGAGTCATAACAATGTTAAGGGTTAGTGTAGCAATTTCTCTGCAGATCAGATAGACACCTGAAATGATCCTGTAAATAGAAACAGTATTTCTGTATTGCCTCCTGATGGGTGAACATAGTTTTAAAACTTTGCTAGTGCAATTTGCCAGTGCAACTTTATTTCCCACAGCATAGTGATTTTACATGTCCTGTAACCGCTCCACAAGCACCCACTCTACCATATAAATGAAAGAGCTTAACAAGTTAAAAATAATAATTTTTTCATCATGTGCTTTAAATATGTTGTTAGTGAAATAGCATTTTCACACAAAATAAAATACAGAAATGATTCTATGATATCATATAGATTTTAGAAGCTGCAGAAGGAAATAACTGCTGTGGATCATATTTTGGATGTGCAAAAGTGTGTCACAAAGAGCAGATTATATAAAAAAGCCATGAAATAACACTGTTAGATCAGGTGAAGGTAATTCCAAAGCCAGGTCTCTACTTGTCAACACTTTTCAGAATCCCATAGCTTCTTTGCTAATCATATCATTATCCTATTCCATGTATTTTTCAATTAACCTCTCTACTGCATTCATGTGTTTAATTGCCACTTTAGATGTTCTAGTATATGGTGCTGGGAAAGCCTTCAATAATTTCTCTGACCTACAATCTCTTAATTCCTTTTAATGATAGTCTGCTTCTTGTTTTGAGGTGTATCTTTACTAATTTCTGCCTACCCAGTGATAACTGCAGCCACTACTGTAATGAAGCTTGCTGCAGAAAAATCACACAGACACACAAAACCCAGTATGTATCTTCCCTGTTCAGTCCTCCCCTGCTACTTGAAGGCATTAGTGAGGTGCAAATCACTCCAGCATTTCCTCTTAAGCAGAACCACTGAGAACTGTACACTGCTCCATGGAGCAACAAAGCCACTGTAACTGTAGCAATTGGCCAAACTAGACAGACAGAAAGAGCTTGCTTTTCAGTGCTCTGTGAACTTGTTTCATTATCTTAGCATGCATGTACTCAATGGACAAGGCTTCACATCACTATAACTTGCACACAGGTCAACAACATCATAAGATTAAAGAACTCAGGTTTCATTTTCTTTCACAATCTAGAAGCCAATCTACTTTTTTTCCTAACAAGTACTGTTTATTCTCTCAATCTCTTACTTGAAACATTTGTTAGAATTTTCACTGGTTAAATTTTCACCACACTTCACAAAAGCAATATATATAAACCACTACATGGAACAACAAACAACTAAATGGCTAGGAGAATGAAACTAATTAGTGTAACTGTCCTCTCTTTTACAGGGTTATCTTGTAGAAGAGAAAGAGGCAGGGGACGCACATATGCGTTGTTGGGTCCCTTCAGTAGCAGCAGAGAGACTTCAGAGATTTTCATTTCTTACTGTCACTACGACCAAGTTTATCTGAAGATTACTAAGCCTGATTCTTTTGATTTTATGAAGATTATAAGAAGCAAATGATGGCATTTATATTTTAAGTTGTTCATTACTCTTGATTACAGAGTGAGAACCACATTGATCACAACATTTCAACACTCCCTTCAGGGACTTGAAAGGCCACTAGGAAAAAACGTATGCTTAATAGGCAGTAACAGAAGCACTCATCTTTAGACAGACTGAGGGAAAACCTGCAAATGCTGAGCGGATTCAAGAACACATGTCACATGTTAGGGTATCAGGGCACCTAATTTTTCCTTTTAATTCAGGATCTGCCTATCTTTCACAGGTAGTTTATGAAGAAACACCCAAATAAACTCTGAATGAAATGCACTTCAATCTTGAAATTACTGCACCTGCTTTGTACAGTGGTTTTCCTAGACTAATGTGTCCTCTTCCATTGGGATTAAGCACCAGGACACAGAGTATGCAATGTAGCATGAAGCTGCATTGCTTCTAATACCTGATCTAGTAGTCCAGAATTACTATGCTGCTGTGCATTTCTAATAAATTACTACACATCTCTGCGTTGTACAATATAGAGATATTAGCTACTCATGAACAAAGTAGCCTATGTGGCTAAAACACATTAAATGGAGTCTTTCACTTCTAAATTGCATTCCTGAATCCACCTAGATGATTTTTTTTTTCCTTTACCGTAGCTTGAAGTAACTACTTTAAGGAAGAAACTTATAGCTTCACTGGCCAAACAGCCACCTTAAGAAGGGAAATTAATTTGATCTCAATTTCTCGCCTTGCTTAAGGGAGGTGTCTACTTACTTTGTCTGTAGATGGTGGTAACGCATGCACAACATGAGAAGGTGTATGTGTTCTTTTCTATAGCTGTAGGAGGTAACCAGAAGTATTTTTCTTGTATTTTAAGTGTGTCTGTCTGATTTCCCAAGCTTAAATGACACAATAACCAATAAGACTCAGAGCTGCCTCAGGAGAAGCCAAATCACTTGTTTTCAAAAAATAATCACCTGCCCACATTAAGAAAAAAAATCTGAAAGCTGGTTGAATCTCTGGACGTAATTTTGATCTAAAAGCTTTATATGATTTTTTTTTTAAGACAACTACTTCCCTATATGTATGTTGAAGTGAACCTAGTTTACTTGTAGTTTGTCCCTGCATTAGAACATTTCAAAGTGTTCGGTCACTGGGCCGGGCATTTTGACTGTAATTCATTCCCCTCTTTAACCCAAAGACAGTTCACTGTCATAATTAACACCATGACTAACATTAAACAACTACCTGGAGGCACTGTAGCCTACAAAGCACAAATTGAATGAGCACTAGGCAAAAATGCCCTCAGGCTTTAACATAACTTGATTTAGCTGAACTGGTGAAAGGTAAGCACAAACCCTCTTGTGTTGGTTTAAAGGTAACAGTGATTTAGCTCACACGTTCAGGCTTAGGAACGCAACAGACAAGCCTGCATTACATGGGTTTATAACAGGCACAGTATCCATATTGAAATTTCTTAACCTTTTACAGCATAAAAACTATTTAGTTCTCTGGTTCTCACAGAAGGCTGTGATAATAACTTGCAAACTACTCTCAACACTAATTTTATAGTGTTTTACATATTAATAACACTGAGTTGGCAGCTCTTAACAAAGATGAAAGTACTTGATCTATTGGTTATAAAAGTTCTGAGAGATCTTGGTCTAATTAGATTTACACAACTTCATGCATAGACCAGGCCTACATTTACCACTGGGTATTTTCTTAACCAAAGCTTCCTACTGATCTGCGAAAGGACTAACAGGTGAGTGACATGGCAATAACTGCTGGACTTCTGTAGTGGTTTCCAGAAGAAAAAGTGTTGGGCTTAAGCTAATTCAATTCAAGGAGTCCTATCTCAAATATTACCATTATAGTTAGACTGACTTTACGCAGACTTTTAGCAGAAAATTAAAAAAAAAAAAAAAAGTGAGTGGAGAACTGAATTCAGGTCTCAAAACATGGCTTTGAGATCACCTGGGAATTATAATGTAATACCAATTATGTCAAT
>NC_087581.1:34549706-34569706 GCF_036250125.1 Pseudopipra pipra
AGCCTCGGGTTTCCCGCAGCGGTGCCCGCCGGAGGATGGCGCCCAGGTAGCTCCGGGCGACACTGGCCCTTCCTTCCCAGCCTCCACTATACCTTCCCGGCGAAAGAGAGAGTCACCACTGCCCCTGAGAGCGGCCGCGTTTGGGAAGGGTTGGGAGAAGAAAAAATGCAAACAGTGCATTTCGGGTCTCACCGGTCTTCTGGTCTAGGTCGGTTCTCCCGTGAAAAATAAAATCCGGGTGCAACAGCGATGTTAATGTGCGAAAGGACCAGGCTAAACCCTCACACTTGCCGTACGGGGGTAAACCGCCAGATTACTAACTGGTGAGGTGAGGCAGACAATGACTTTAAGATCCAGGACTTAGACTCTGAGGATAGAAGCAAGGGTTTTAATCAGTTAGGATAGGATTAATCGGTAAAACACGAGTAAAATATTTTTGGGGAAATGTACAGATGCATCAGGAAAGACGTCGGAATGTTGGCTCTCGCCGTTCTGGCAATACGGGAGATGCACCCCAAGGTGCTAGAGGTAAATGTTGCTGCCAGCGTGTCTCCTAGTTTCTCAGAGGGACAGTGAATGCTTTGAACAATAATCTGAAACGTTTTTTTAAGCACTTGCTTTCAGGCAAAACTTGGCTTTCAAAATCGCGGCTACTTATTCTGATCCTTTACCTTTGATTACGCTCTTCATTTGACTGACCTTGATCAGGTATAATACTGCTAAATACACATTACTTGAAGGAGGATTTTAAATTAGTGTTTTCCTTCGATCCCCTAGCAGAGAGTATAAGCAGACATTCAAACGTTGTTTTCTCTTTGGTTTCTCTCACTCTTCCTCTTCGCTACCTGCAACGCCTCGCTCGGAGACAGACAACCAAGTCTGATGCTCAAACCAACTCCCCCGACGGCGAGAGCGGAGCGCAGGCGGCACGGGCGGCTGGGTTCTGCCCCAGCGCTGCTGCAGCCGCCTCTACCTGCGCGGGACAGACACCGGTGGAGTCTGACCCGCTGCACCAGTCTGGAAGGGTGGGCTCAAAAAAGCTCTTACATATATATACATACATACATATATATATACATACATATATACATACATACATATACACACACACACACACACACACACACACATATAGGTTGAAAGAGCCTTCAACCTATTTCCTTATTTAGCCAATAAAAGTGGGACTAATAATTTAAACGCAGGCAACTCTTTCAGCATCTTGCTAATTGAGCTCTGGTAGGTGCTTACGTTGAGCAGGTCTCTTTCAACTCTAGCGGCAGCTAAGAGAGCAGGCTTTCCTATTTCTCTCTCAAATCTACAGCCTACCCTCTATAATGCAGTACGTTTGTTGCACTGTCGTTGATTCCTACTAATGAGCCGATCTGGCGCTAAGTAGCCCGTCTCGAAGCATGCAGATGATGCTTTCGCTGGTTCTTTCCACGTTTTCTATGAGCCGCGTCGCGGCGAGTAGCAGGAGTTGACCTTAACGACTTGGAGAGGACAGAGTAGGATTTTTTTGCATTTCTCTTGTTTTCCTGCAAGTCTCTGAGTAACTTCTTAAACATAATGACAGGAATTATAAAAGATTACTCCAAAGGGCCTGTATTTCCCGCTTGCTGTCACGCGGGGCTAGCTCGAGGGCCGCTTCCCTGGGGTGCTTGGCACGCTAGCCCCAGGGAGGAGGAAAGACCTCCTACCGTTTTCCACCTCCTGGTGGTGCAGTGCTCTTGAAGGCCCTTCACGCCTACTGCTGGAAGCCGGGCTGTGCGGGAGCGAGGGGCCAAAAGGGGGCCCCCCAACAGGGGGGCTGCGAAAGGGGCAGTAGTGGGGAAGCTGAGGTGGAAGAGGGGGGAGGAGGAAGCTTCCCTGCTTGGGCCGCTGTTCCCTGCCCTGTGTTTTGAAAGCAGATCTCGGTCTCACATGGAGTTTTTCTCATCCCCTGGGCTCCACCTCGCCCTGCTGAGGAGGTGTGAGTGAAGGGGGAGCCGGGAGCCTCTTCTCGCTCCTCTTCCATGAGACGCCAAGTCCCCGTGCGTCTGTCATGTGATAGCAAGAGAGCAGGAGCTGCGAGGGTCTCCCGTCTCGGGCACCATTACAAAACTGCGCTGGAGCGCGCAAGCCCCGCCACAGCCACGGCCGCCGCCTCGCTCACCTCCTCTCCCTGACGGCTCCTGGCGCTGGCCTCCGCCGCAAACTTTTCACCGGACTGAGCGGTGAGAGGGACGTTTATATTTCCTTCCTCCGCATCTCTGCAGAGGTCCAGGGTAATTTCATGCTCATGTCTGAGGAGCACCAACTCCAGTAGAGTGTGTCAGGCGGCAGTGGGGAAGTCCAGGAGACTCAGCGGCCTCCAGGAGGAAAGCGGGGACGCCAGCGGGGGCAGGGACCGGGCTCGGCCCCGTAGCCCCTGAGACTCCGCGGCCTGGGCAGCAGCTGTGTCTCCCGCAGGCAGCGGCGCGGCGAGGCAAGCGCATCCAGCGGGGTGAGGCTGCTGGAAGGAGCCGTGTGCGAGCCCACCGGCCGGCTGCGAGGCAGTCACGATCGCCTGTGGCCCGGGGAGGTGGCGCCCAGGATGTAGAAACGGTGGCGGGGCAGAGCAGCGCCGTTCCCCGCATCCCGAGTCCGCCGTGCGCGACACTTAGTGGTGCCCGCCTTGGCGCGGTGGGATCGTGTGGCCGCGAGAGGACTGTGGCGGGGCGGCGATGCCCAGGCCGGGGAAGAGTTCGTACAGCGACCAAAAGCCGCCTTACTCTTACATCTCCCTGACGGCCATGGCCATCCAGCACTCGGCCGAGAAGATGCTGCCCCTGAGCGACATCTACAAGTTCATAATGGAGCGATTCCCCTACTACCGGGAGCATACCCAGCGCTGGCAGAACTCCCTCCGTCACAACCTCTCCTTCAACGACTGCTTCATCAAGATCCCGCGGCGACCCGACCAGCCGGGCAAGGGCAGCTTCTGGGCGCTGCATCCGGACTGTGGGGACATGTTTGAGAACGGCAGCTTCCTCCGCCGCCGCAAGCGCTTCAAGGTCCTGCGCCCCGAGCACCACCTGCCTGGCGGCGGCGGCAGCGGGACGGGCAGCGGCGGTCCCGGCAAGCCCCCGGCGCCCACCCCGCACATGGTGCACTACTTCCATCCGCACCCGCCGCCACCGCCGCCTCCCTCGGGCAAGGTGCCGGGGTTGGCAAGCTCCGAGGCGGCCGTGGCCGCAGCCGCGGCCGCTGCAGCGGTGGGGAGGCTACCGCAGTTTTCGCCCTACGGGAGCAGCCAGCCCTCGGGCTTCAAGCATCCCTTCGCCATCGAGAATATCATCGGCAGAGATTACAAGGGTGTGCTGCAGGCCGGCGGGCTGCCGCTGGCCTCGGTGATGCACCACCTGGGCTACCCGGTGCCCAGCCAGCTCAGCGGCGTGGTGAGCTCCGTGTGGCCGCACGTGGGGGTGATGGACTCCGTGACCAGTGTGCCCGTGTCCCCTGACTACGGCCCCTTCGGCGTGCCCATGAAGGCGCTCTGCCACCCGCCGGCACAGACCATGCCGGCTGTCCCGGTGCCCATCAAGCCGGCGCCGGCAATGTCCACTGCCTCGGCCATCCCTGCTCTGACGGTCTCTGCCTCGCAGATCTGCCCTGCTGCTTCCCCGGCCGCTGCTTCGTTGTTGGAACAGGCCGCGAGCAACAACCCCGAGGGCAAGGGCTCCCTCCACTCCGTCCTGGTGCACTCCTAAAGAGCAGGGGGTCGAGGGGGAGAGAGGCCCCCAGGCTCCCAGAGGAAAGGACGCGGGGCTTCAGAGCATGCATGCGGCACGGAAACCCGATCGATCTTATGACTATACCCCTGCTGCTGTCTGTATTTTTACCGTGTACAATCAGATTATTTGAGAGCTAGATCGCAGGTAAGAGCTTTTATCGTCAATCGCTAAATGTCATTAGTAGCGGAGAGGCGGCGTGAAAAATCATAGCTGGGGCCAAAGGGGCTGGCTCCCAGGAAAGGACAGAGAGGGAAGGTCTCCTCGACACCCATCAGCCTGAAGCCATGCAGCCTGGGCTACCCGCTGAGCCCCTCTCCTGGGGCGGCCATCCCGGAAGTCCCACAAAAGCCGTGCTCGGTGGGAGAGGGGCTGCAATCTGCCGGCGGCTGGGGGGAGCAGAAGGATAAAGCCCCTGCTGAAATCTGCTTCTCCCTCTTCCACGACGGACGGGAAAACTCTGCTCCGCCGTCCTGTAGATCTTGCTCCGAAAGAGGTGGGCAAAGCCTTGGACCCTGGCGAGCTGCAGGGTCCCAGGTCATGTAATGCTCGCTGTTTAAAGAATAAGCTTTAAATAGCTCGACTAAGAAGCGAGAATTTAAGTGACAATGGCACTGACGGCGAAGAGTTCCTTTAACTAACGACCACCTACCCTTCCCCTTCACACTGTCATAGTCTATTCTATAGTACCTTAGAAGGGACTGAAGCGTGACCTGGCCTCTCAAGCCGTGTGTGAGTGTCCGAGTTCCCTAGTTTCTCATTAAAATAAAACCAGGCCGGCGATTCGTAGATTGTGCTTTTCAGATCACCTTTCACCTCTCACGAACACCACTATTTTATGTGTTGCTTGACGTTTCTTCCTCGTGAATCTGAACACAAAAACCTGCGGGTGGAGGTGGGGGCGGAGAGTGAAAGAGGTGGGGGAAAGTGGAGGAAGACAATGGAAAAGTGGTTAAAAATTATTTGGGCAAAGCAGTTTAATGAAAGCAACCTTCCAACACACGAGAGGTCTGTGCAAGCAGAGGCATCAAAAGTCAGAGAGGGATGCGCTAGCTGATGAGTCCCGGCTGATTTGTGAGTGATTGCTGCCGTACCCTGTCTGCCCTGCTGTACACCAATGCTCATTAAAGCCAATTGCTGGTACTGTTATTTTAAATGCTCGCCTTTCACATTGGTTAAGAATGTGCTGTGTTCGTAGCACAAGTCTGCGCTCCGTCACCACAAACTGACAGAAGCACCCACAAGTTTTCTCCGCGGCAAGGCAAGGGGAGGAAAGGGAAAGAAAACTTTTACAGGTAAATCACCTGCTACAGAGGCACTTTGACTCGCCGCTGCCCGCAGCTCACAGGCAAAGCACCGGCGCTCGGGATGAGGACAGGGCACCGGTTCGGATCCCGATAGCAGGATCGGGAAGGCAGGTTAGTTTTGTCACTGGTTTCAGTGGGTGCTGGATCCGACCTGCTTTCTCGGTATTATCCCCTCATACTTCGCACCTACTGTGGTCCGAGACTCCAGGTCGCTGTCCTCACCCTTGGGAAAGGGTATCGCGTGACAGATCGGCCGTTCTTAGTGGACCTCTAGACAGAGAAACTTGCTATGAAAAGCAAACCTGTTTGGCCTCAAGTACCGGCTGTCAAAGGTTTCCCCCACGCACATTCGTGGGGTCTGTTTGACCACTTGAAATTCAACAACTATTGAATTTCCAGTTGTGCCCTCTGCTCTGGCAGGGGTATGGAGGGGTGAGGAGACGTCTTTTCACCTGAATTTCAAAAATTATAGAATTCCTAGCGCTGAAAAAATATTACTAATGAGACACGGATCGGTATCACGATTTGTGAATCTGTCTGGAAGATGAATTGCCTCCAAAGTATTGCAACCAGATATATTGAGCCAAAACAAATTATTAAAAAAATAAGACAAAGGAAAAAGAAAAAGTACTTCACATTTTCTTTCTGTCTTTCATCTTAGGCAGGAATCCAAGTAGATATTTCTGCTGTTAAAAACAAGATGCTTATAGAGAAAGCAACCCTCCAAAAAATCGTGAATAACATTACTTCTATATTAGTTCTATATGTATTTAAGCATATTCCACTGCTTTTGATGTGACTGTTGTGTAGTGCTCCAAGGAAGGAATCTGCATTTTCCCCTCACATTGGTCTAATGGGCAAAATTGATGAGGAACCCGAAGCAGAAGTAGTAATCCTCCTGGGAATTAGTCAGAGGATTCTGGTTAGTTTTAAGGTTCTGAATCGCCTAAATTTCATCGCGGCAAAACTTTTTTTGGTGTGAGGAGGCCAATCCGGGTATCTGGGTATCGCGGCGGGCCGTAAGCAGGAGGTCCCCGCCGCTTTTTGGCCCCGGTTAGGGGCGGGCGGCGGCAGGGCAATAGGGGCAGGTGTCATGATAACAACCCCTGGCGCAGGGGCTATCGCGACGGGAGAAGGTCTCTGGTTGGAGGCGAGACGGGGTTGAGGGCCGAGCCCTCGCCCATCGCCCGGAGGGACGCACGGGGACGGTGAAGTACCCAGCAATTTTGTGAGATGCCCAGCGATTTGCCTACACGGGCTCTGTGTGCAGCAGGTTTTCCTCACCATAAGGGCTTTGGGGAGTGGGAGTTTAGGCCACAGGTGACTCCCCCAGAGGGCTTAGTGTGACTCCCGAGTTAGTGGCCTACACTCCGTATGACCGAAAGACGGTGCTATTTTCTGTAGCTAGTACGATGAAGATTACAGAGGGTTAGAACCTGCTAATTTGAGACTGTCAGAGGGGAAGGGAAACTTAACTATTTGACTAGAATTTTCTAACTTGTTTATATGCCTATTTTTCTTTATTCTTACGTATTTCATCTCTAAACATAGCCTTTGCAATGCTATACAAATTTTGCACCGATAACCAAAAATCCCAATATACAAACAAAGCCAATCCCAATGCTGTTTAAAACCAGATGATGGTACAGGATGCAGAGAAATTAAATAGTACTCTTTCCTCCAATTTGAAAAGCAGGTGTAAACCGGTGAAGGGTAACATTTTTCACTTGTCAAATGAAACAGGGTAACATTCTTGTGGTAACTATTAGATTTTGTCTATCTGCTATACTGAAACACCTCATGCGGAAACAGGTTGCCTTCAGATTAAACTGCTCATGTGTTCTGCACAGAAAACACAGCTCAGTCTTTCCTGAGGGGGTGCAGTCAGGGTGGTTGTAAAAAGAAGAAATGGATGGAAGTTTACTCTTCATATCATCACGCTACCAAAGATAGTGAAGCAAAAGTTAGTGTTAGAGGAATGGAGGCTTAGAAAAGGCATAGATCTCACCCCCGTACACTTCCGGTTTATTTTGATTAGCTAATATATTGATTGCTATTTCTACTTATGGGAAACTATCCCTAAACAAGGCATTGCTTTGTGTATTTTAAGCTTATGGAGTGTGCAACTCAAGATAGAAAAGCAAATGCTGTAAGGATCTTAAGATTTATGGTCTAAGTGTGACAGCAATGTTTCAGTGGCTATGTTCTGATCTCAGTGAGACCTGCTATAATATAACAACCAGTCTCATAACTGAAAATCTGGACTCCATTGATCCAATCCTGAAGTCTCTCTGGATAGAAATTCATACGGCAAATCTGCTTGGAATTTTGCTGCTGCTCCCGTGGGATCAGATTTTTCTCTTTATTTTAAGATTTTATTTTAAAACATCCCTGTAAGTGCTTGAAATCTATAATAGTTTTGGTTTTGGAAAGCAAAGTTTCACTTTGGCTTCTGGAGTTTTGTGGGAGATATGATTAGATTAACCAGCTTTAGTTAGATAAACCAGGTTTAATTTTAGACATTTCACACTAAAGACAAAAAAATTACTGACTACAGGCCCCTATCCTGGACATATTTAAGTATGTAACTCTTTTGTTTAAAGAATTGGTGCTTATATGATGTTGTCACTGGCACTAGCCATGGAGGAAAGCACTCTTCTCAGAGCCTCTGAAGGAAACCTCAGTTCAAGATCACTTCAGCTCAAAAGGATTCAAAGTCACCGAAATGGGTCAACTGCAAAATGGCACATGGAGTAAGTTATGCTTTTTGGTTCTATAGAAAGCTATGTAGCAACAGCAAATGCAGGGTTTATGAAGTGTCAAATAAGCCACAGGCTTTGTTTTTCTACAAAGGCAGAGTCCAAGAGTCATTGGAGAAAACACATCATGAATGGAGAGAGGGAAGGAAGGATAGGAATAAATGGCAAATTTTCACACCAGAGAGCCATATGGACAGTTGTTGGGTGTCCCAGAAATTCATAATTGTGGTGTGCAAATGGTGAGTTACAGTCGTGAAAATAACAAATGTTTGCTAATATTAAGTTGTTCATACTAACAAAAAAGAATAGGCAACAAATTGGGAATTTCTGAAAGATATGCACACTGAGTTACAGGATAATAAAATGGAAACTGAAATCCACTGTTGATGTATGCAAACTGATATGCATGGGGAAAACATTTCTTGTTTTATATCATAACAATGGGTCCTGAACTTTAGATGCTTATTAAATTATGGCAAATATCTCTAAGAAAATATTGGATTATTAGTCATTATCTGTGGAAAAAAAAAAGAAAAGAACTGTGGGGAAAAAAAGAACATAACAGAAAATACCATGTCCCTATTTAAACCCAAAGGAATCTGGAATGCATCAGGAAAACCTGCAAGTTCTTCACACCTGAAAGGAGATATATTAAAACTGTCAGAATACAGAGAGTATTATGTGGGATGATCAAGTGTACATTTTCTGTACAAGTAGCAATTCAATAGTCTGAGACTCCTCAGCATGGAAAGCAAGTATATAGAGAGATGTATGACACAAATTTACAAAACTGGGAGAGACCTGGAGAAGGAGGTTAAGGCACACTTGCTCATTCTTTTTCTTAATACCGAAACTGGCTGTCATCAAAAACATCCAAAGGAAAAAGGGGATACTTCACAAAACATGTAATTAAATACTGAATTCGTTGTTTCAGGATATTGAGGGTGTTAAAATTTTACATGCGTTTTAAGAACAAGTGGAAAATTCGTGTAAGATAAATCCACTCATGCTTGTTCCATAAAAAGGTGCTATCTCTTGCTCAGATTTGCTATGCTAGTAATATATTTCTGAAAGTATCATGACATATTTTTCCTGTCCTACTCTTTCTAGAGCATCCATTATTTGCTTACTGGGCTAGGAGACATATGACAGTTGTTCATGATTAGGGTTTGTGACTTTCATTTGTAGCCAATTGTCCTGAATGAAAGCAATTCTTTAATGTTATTTCAATGTACAATATATGAAGTAGACATCATGGATGTTTGTAGGGATGCAGTTGAAAAGAATAAAGACTCCAAAGGCTAACTGCATATGTTTTATATGAAAAATACTTTAAATGGTCCAGGAATGAACCAGTTCCTCATTTCAAAGACAGTGCCACATTGATTGGAATAACTTGCTTATTTTCTGATGAAATCAATTTTAACAGTTAGACAGTTTATGCATGAGAGACTAGCCCCTTTTTTATATTATGACTGCATAATATAAAATTCAAATCTGTATTCTCTCTAGTATGGACAAGGAACTCAGACTTCTGTGTCTTGGTACTATAATACTGGGCAAGTCTGTGCCATGCATATCTGAAGCATCCATGATGTTCTAGGCACTGGCAGAGGTGTCAATGTAATACTGTTGTCTATACCTCCTTCTCTGGTTGCAGGACCAGTGAAAAGAAACTGCTTTTTGAAGGAGAAAATAAACAAGTTCTGACACACGGAAAAAACCAGCTCTAGTGCTGAGGTTCACAGAGCTTTGGAAGATAAATTCTACTGCATTTGACATCCAGAATGTAACACAGTATCTTATATTTCCCTAGATTTCACATAGATGCTTAGTCTACAGCGGGAGAGGTAGTCATTCAAATTTGTTTTTAAGGCAAAAGACCTGGGAGAAACCTATAAATTCACACTGCATGAACTGCTTTATTATGCATTACTCATTAAAGTAATCATTGAACAATAGAAAGTAACAGCCCTTAGAACAACCATAGAGACCAATGATGCCCCAGATTTTTAAGCCCGAGAGTTAATTTAAAGCAGTCATTTGAAAAATTAAAACCAACTTGATATTCCTTATCAACTAATCATGCCTATTGTTAAAAGGTAGGTTTTTGGCTGAATATCATATTACCCAGTGAATAAATCAATAGGCAAAGAGTTCTTACACTGGTAAGGGCTGCTAATTTTTACTATCTTCAATTTAACAAAATATAGGCTTTTAATTCTGTGAACTGTACAACAAACTCCCAGCGTGGATCAGGTCTTCCTTTCATGATGGTCTGAATAACCTGAAGTTCAGTCAATGATTAATACTGGATAGAATTGTATAGAGAAAGAATGAAAATGCATTTTCATGTACTGCTCACACCATAGAACTGCTACTGAAAAATGATCATTTGCTGAACAAGTGTAAAAGAAACTTTGTAACATGATTGTAGAAGCTATTCGTGTTTTATTAAGCTGTTATTTTATGTGGTATGTGTGGTTTGGATTTATCCTCTCTTAAGTCTTGAAATTAGGTTTTTCTTAATCCCTCTGTGATCTTTTGACTGTGGTTGGTATGAATTTGTACCATAACAGATTAGTAAATATGCAAATTACTGTGATACTTCATATGCTTAATAAAATATATGGTTGTCACTGGTAGGTGCCTACATCTTGTTTAACTGATTATTACTGACTGCTTATGAAAAGCTTTCCTGCTACACAAGACTTTGGAAGAAAATGCAATGTAACGTCCTACATTGCTAGTTGATTATTACAATATACAATTTTTAAAGCGGAGTAGGACTGTTGGGATGAGACTAGAAAGAGAATCAATTAATTTCTTCTTCAACTATTTGCAGCAGAGATAAAGAAAAAAACATAAAAGGATGAATATGATACATCTTCAAAATGAAATGGCACCAGTTACACCAGTGAAACAGATAAAAAGTGAATTGAGATCCTTACTGAGCCTCTGTATCTTTACATTGTATCTGTTTATAAGATTTCTTAAAAATGGGAAATGCCTTAATTTATTTAACAACTTTCAACTTTGTTGAAAACAAACAAACAAACATGGTGAAAACATGGGCTTAAATTTGACAGATACAAGAAGCTCAGAAGATTCCCTTTGCTAATAAATTGTAAGACCGCAGGTTTGAGCTACAAGCTCATTGAAAGGGTTTTACTTAAAAAAATATACAAGACTCCAAAAATCCACCCACCAGATTATTAGAAGAGTCTTCAGTTTTTTATATACTTTTGTAGGACACAAGGGAGAAGACATGATGCACATTTCTCAGGAGATCAAATAACACATTTTTATTCACAAACTAGAAAATAAGTGAACTTGGCAAAAGTTTAAAGGGCAATATTCAACCGAAATAAAGCATTTCACAAAGCATTGACTCAGCACGTACTAACCCATACAACTCAGTAAAATCCAACCCATTCAGCTTTAAGTTACCCAAATATCAAGAAAAGAGATTAGGAGAGGAAGAAATAAAGAAAGAGGGAATTATAGCTACCATGGCATATCCAGCATAGATGCAGCTACAAGGAGCCCAGGAAATGGCAGGACCACAACCACGCATGTCCTTGTTTTTATCTGCTCTGGCTCCCTGTGGCCACCCTGCTAGCATGACTTCTGGCCCACTGACCACTCTGGGGCTGGACTGGGGCTCTGGGGTGAGGTGAGGGGCAGTGCTCCCAGTGTGCCAGTGACAGCTGCTCTGGGACTGCCTAAAGAGGCTTGAAAGGGTTGGGGTATGGTGCAGGGCACTATTTCACCTTCATGAAATTCAACTATCCCTTCCTCCACACACACACACTTGAGTTGGTCTGAGTCAATAATTAATATAATAAGCCAGTGCCTTACGCAAATAAGTAGAAAAGTCATTGAATATGCAGGACTATGAATGAAAGTCAAGAAAATAATAGGAATTCCTCATAATTTGCGATACCTTCAGCATACATACAGTACTCTTACTGTCACCTTCATTCATTCCTTCCTTGCATAGTACTTTTTACCACACTGAATTTTGTTCATTTCTGATTGTGATTTCAGCTCCATAGTACCAAATTCAAAAGTGTTTACTCTACAATCCATGTTCTTCCAATTTGACAGTGAATTCCTCCTAAGTTCTTCTGGAGTATGAATTTTCATGATCAAATCCCTATTTTTTGTGAGATGTTATGATTTTATGTAATTTTTTCAGCTACTGACACTACAATTCCTTAATGTGAAGAATTTCTCTAGGGGAGTTAAGTATGCTGTCAATAGATTTAGTTTTCCTAATTCTGCCTGAGAAGCATCACAAACACACATTTCTCCCAGGCAGGAATCAGAAAACTGTTGAACTCAACCTCACTCCTCTGATTTGCTGAAAATTAAAATTGTCACTGGAACTGTTCTCTATTTAGGTGGCCAGTGAGAAGAATGCGATCACACTAGTGAGTTGTCATCAGAGAGGCAGCTTGTGACTCTCAGCAGTTTTCTGGAAGTCCTGAAAGTGGTGAATGAGGATTTTTTTTGACTTCATGTCAGAAGACGGCAGGAAGGCATTTGTCACTACTGGCTTTTAAGAGCATATCTTTCTAATACTAGCTATTTGGTGAAGAAGATAGCTGCAAGACCTCTGCCAAGGTTTACTCTCTTCTGCAGGAAATTGCCTCTTTTGAACGACAGTCTGAACTTTTTCATTCTGATGTCAACAATCCCTTCCTTGGGATTGTTGTGTGCCAGAAGACTAAGAGGAAGAGTAGATTCACACAGTTTCTATTCACGTCTTGCTGGTGGATATAATGAAAGGAAGGATTCAATTACTGTGTCCCAATACAGCTAGGACATTCAGAAACTTCTCTATGGGTACCAAAACTTGTTAATACTGCTGCTATGTGTTTAGAAACACTACTTTCTGGCCCACCAGGCCAAATGATGAAAAGAGTTCGGGATCTCCTTAGTGAAAGGCATCACTGTAACGAAAGAAGAGATAAACAAAACCCAACCAAACAAATAAAAACAAAACAAAAAACCCCCCAAAATAAAAAAAATTTTCTTGGGAACTTGCAAGTTAGAGGAGAAGTGAAGTTTTACACACTCAAAGAATCAGCAGGTCCAGTAAAGATTGAGTTGGATTTTTTTTCATGCTAGATATAGACGCAGAATATAAAAAGCCACTACTGCCATATTATACCGACAGAGAATATAAAGAAAACCTAGATTCACTTAGTTAGCTGGTAATAGAGACAGGGGATGTATCTAAACCTCACAAATATTGCTTCAAGTCTCACCTTGCAAGCTCCTCTTCTCTTTCATGGGAACAGCTTTTCATTTTGATACTTTCCTTTAAATTCAGCTCCCAGAAAGGGATAGGTGGAAACAATAAATGGCTTTTGAAATACCACACTGTGTTCATAAAACTCCAGTGTAGTTGCTGGTATCTGTCCTGTTTGGAAGAAAGTAGTAATAAATATCCACCTGCATTCTCATGCAAATAAGCTTTGGTTCCAGCACTGCCTCAGAGACAGTCTGAATGCAGATTTCCTCTTTACTTTGAGTCTTATCTGAGCCAAATATTTTCATTTTCTTACTGAGATAAGCTATCTAATCAAGTTTCCTTATCCCTTTGAGCTCTGTGGTTTCTGATTAGCTTTATCCCTTTTCCAAGTGCTATGGAGCATTGTCTCCTTGGAAGAATTGCCTTGCTCTGCCTCAATGTCCTGATGCTGATAGATGGCAGAGTCCAGACCCAAATATGGATAGATGGATGGACGTCATGTTTTTGTTGCTTTGCACTTAACCAATTAGGCAGCTGCTTTCATCTCCAACATGGACACTACCCAGTTCTTGGTTATGCAACTATTTATTCTCAATATTTTTGCTTACAAAATGTTTCCTGCTGTCCTATCTAGCAGTGACAAAATACTGGAAAATAGGCAGATGAAAGTTTCACAGAAGCAGCAAAGGATGCTGAGAGCTTGTTAAATATTCTAGCAGGTCCTCATCCTAAGAATTTCCATGAATTGCATTGTCATCCAAATGCTTTGGGAGGCCTTAATGATCACAAAGGTTTCAGCTGGACCACCCAGAGCTGTAAATGGGAAAAGAAGCCTCAAGGGCCTCTTGTAGGATTAAAGTTGCTCCCACTTTAACATCTTGAAAGTATTCTATGAGGGCCTTCCCACTATCATCAAGTAATGAAAACCTATCTTTGTTCTTATCCAATCACTTTAGTATCACTGTCCTGCCCGAAAGCTAGACAGGAAGAAAATAGTCACCTGTAAGACTGACCTGAGAGAACTGTTATGTTGTAGCAGTAAGACCACTGGAAAACAAATCGTAATGGTTTATGTATCCTGATACAATCTAATTAATATGCTACCCGCCTATGGAATTAGCACTAATTTTTTTGTCCTGCATCATGAAGAAATGTTCCTTGTCTGCCAGAAACTAAATTAACAAAGATGCTACTGATGGCCCCTCTATGAATCTTGCATTAATAAAGCTTCCATTCAAGAAGAGTATCCAATTTTAAAGCTTTTACAAATGAAAAGGGTAGGATGAATTTAATGACTTAAACTCAGCAGGAGAAAGGAGAAATGACCTTACAAAGTAACAGATACAGTTAGGCAGGGAGTTGCAAAATTGGCCATATGTGTACCTTAATACAATTATAAAAGAAACAAATTAAACTACATTATAGCCGTCAAAATATGTAGCTACATGGACTATATATATAAAACTAGTATAAAACCAGATTTTTGAACAATAGTATTCTATTTTCTATCATAATTCAAACTGAGTGAAATATATTTATTCCACCACTTCTATAATAACATAGCTACTTGTCTGGAAACAGGTACATAATGTAAATAAACAGGAATAATATAATAGATACATTATTTTAAAGCCATTGTAAATACACCACTGAGAAATCTTCCCCCAACACTGGAACAGAATAGAATATAATCAAACTATTGCAAATTGTCCAATGCTGGAATTGAGGCTGTAGTGAATATCCGACATATGATCTATTAATACCTTATTTTTCATGTGGGAGGTTGCATCTGTTTGTCCACAGTTATGAACTGAAAACCTGCTACCTATGTACGTCTTCTGCTAGTGAATATGTGTAATAAGCAGAAAAATCAAGGCAAAGAGACAACCATATGGCAAGATCATAGATAGTACAAAAGACAAATACTCTCACTAGTATCTGATGTTTATAAAAATTTACAGCCATCGGCTTGTATTTTAAGTGGGACAGTAGCACTTTGGCCTGTTGAGAGACTGTCCAAGCACATGATAGTTGTTTCGCTGTTCTAAGAGCAAGAACTTTTAAGAGCATGTTTTTGAGATACTAATATTAAAACAAAAGTCTTCTTTGTGAAGCACTGAAGCTATACATTTTTATGAGGTGAAAGTTTCCACTGGTCTCTGACAATTTTTAGAGACTCAGAGAAGATAATTTAATCACATGAGAGAATATTTTAATGTAAGAAGACTCCCTCATTGAGAAGAACATGTTTCAAAGTACAAAAATGTCATCATTTTGCCTTACCTTCTAAATCCTTCTGTAAATTGTAGACAGTGTATCAAATATATCAGAAATGGAATGTTATGTGCGCAGACATCAACAACATATGATCACGGTGTACTCTTAGATGACCTTGTGTTTTAGCATTCCTTTCTTGATTCCTCATATATCATGATGTAGAATTGCCTATAAGTAAGTGAAACAGCTTGAATTGTCATTAAAGGCCAACAGAGCCACATGCATAATAGCATTCTTCAATTAAAAAAAAGACTTAATAAACCAATTGACATAACAAAGCTTCCAAATTTAGGAAGATTATGGCTTAATGTGCAACTCTTTGGCTTTTCCCAAATATCCTCAGTGCCTTGCTGGAACCTTCCCCCCCGCACCTGGACCCTAGCTCATTGTGCTATAAGGACGGTTATTTTGGCTTGGAGAGAAGAGGACTTTCATGACTTCAAACATGGACATTAGATCAAGTTTTTTTGCCTCACATAATCCTGTCTTTGATGTCACCAGACTGAGGCCTCTCAGAATAGAAAGAGAAAGCTGTGAAAAGAGGCGCATTTAATTTATACATTTGAGTGCTGCTGTTCTAATTCACCAGTGTAGCATTTTTATTGTTTTCTGCTTCGCATCCTAAAGGAAGGCTTACACCAGGCAATTACAAATAGCTCTTCTGAACAAATAATTGAAATTCACTAATTGTGGATAGATTAAAAAATGTCAGAATTGGAGGTGTGAGATCAAATATATTTCTATTGGTACTGCTGAAGTTACAGGCTACCCTTTTCGCTTGCCTTAAAGGATGAGTACTTGTAACTGCTTGTTTTAACAGCAGCTAATCAGGTCAGATGCATGAGACAAAAATTTAACATGAAAATTATATTTTGCATTTGCCTTCAATCCAGAACAGTTGTCCTGAGTTGTCCTGAGTTAAAACAACAAATCTTTAGAAGGTGGTATGGAAGATTGCTCTGCAGTATGGAGAGAATTAATGTACAACATTCTAATGAGAATTAATGTACAACATTTACAAAACCCTCCTCTTGTAACTGCAGCAAGAAGCCAGTTGTAAAAATGGGGATTGAGTCTATGTGCAAACACCTGTGTGTGAATAATTCCACCAAGGTATTGGTGGAGCAACAGCTCTGCAATCAATTATCTTTCCTTTACCTAAAAAAGTTAGTGAAACATCTGAGGGATTGTGAGACATAATTTCTGCATAGTTTACCTTACAAAACCAAGAATTTAGTCTTTCACAAAACAATTAGCCTCAAATTATGCACAAAGAAATAACCCACATTATTTTCTAGTGAATTTTCTAACATAGGAATTTTGTGCCAAAGTTCATAAAAACAGTAGAACTTTGTGCTTATCATAGACAAAGCAGAACTCTTTTTGTGTTTGTGCATGTGTACAATGGAAGTGTGCTGCAGAAACAGAAATATGACATAAAACATTCTGTCAGAGAGGTCTTTTTGTTTCATGGATTTGCTAAATTAATGCACTCAATAAAAGAAAACTGGAGTATCCAAAAGTAAAATTATACATGCCTTCCTGATTCAGAAACCTTTATGCATAGTGATCATTGCCATGAACCAAAAACAATTTCTTCTTTCACTTTCACCAACATATAATAAACAGGATAAAATTTACATTTTTGTCTGTTGCCTTACCAAAGGCATTGTGCCTATTTCACTAAATACAGTTGGTCCAAGGCAAAGTCCTGCTGACTTGAGCCATTCGAAACTTACAAACTCTGTCTTCCCCACAACCACAAATCTTTTTCTTTGTCTTTTGAAAGTATGAACTGCCGAAGTTCAAAGTCCTTCTTTATAATAACAAAACTAAAACTTATTTCTCCTCGAAACACAATCTGATATGCATCATATTTATAATCTCATTAACTTGAGATTAAACAAGAGTTCATAAATGTACCCATTGCTATTATTGAAATTTTATATTCTTGCTCCTACTACCATTTCTCACCATTCCACTACCTGTAGCCGTTTGGATTTTGCTCTGCACCAAGTCCCTGAACACAGCAAATGTCTTCCTCTGCCCCGCCAGTGGATAAAGGAGAGAGAAGGGAAAAGAAAAAAACCCAAAGGACCCAAAATAAACTGAACTAAAGCAATATAAATATATTTACATGTGTATACAATTACAGAACTATATACATATAAGAAAAGACAACCCCAACACCCCAAAACTAAAACAGAAAAACACAGATATATGCAGATATACACAGCTAATAGAGAGCTAGCAAACAAAGAGAATCTTAATACTTTCCTTGAGAAAGCAGAAAGCCACTCCACCAAAATCTCTCCTCCCGGATTCGGGAAAACAACAGGCCACAGCAGGCCTCACTCCTAGGTAAGCGAGACCAGCCTCAGGGACCTGCTGTCTTCAAGTCCAGCAGAAGAGAAGAGGGGAGAAACCTTCTCTCTCCTTCTTATTTATACTCTTGCTTACGTAAAAAATCACATGGAATACTGGGAAATGGCAACTTCCCTAGTTTTGACCTGGTTACCAAGGAAGGCCTATATCAAACCATCACACTATCAAAACTCAGTTTTAATTATATGTTTTATCACTATGTAGACTAAAGTTTCACACTGACAGTTAATGAGTTGAAGCAGAAAATCTAATTTTTCCATACAACATTTTTCTCTCCAGTGCTTAACATTCATTTTATATCACCAGCACAAATCAGTGTTATCCATAGGCTCTCATCCATGACACAATTACACATTATTTCCCCTTTTACAGTGCTTTTTATGGCTACTAAAGTTTATTTTAAGAGATGTATTCTCTAGGGTTTTTTTTCCTGCTTTCTAGTGTGAGGTTAACACGAGTTATACCCTAATTTGTATTTATTAGTAGGTTATGGTTCTGACTTCATCATCATGAGAAACATTACTGGCTTCCACAACTACCTTTCTGATGATCATAAAACCAATATTAAACAATGAGGGAAACTTTAAAAAAAACCCCAACAACAACAGAAAGCTGCACCAAAAAACACTGTCTAAAATTGAGGCATGGGTGCCTAAACGCAATCTAGATTCTGTGCTGTGTTACTTTCTGTAGTCTTCTTTGCCACTGTGGATTTAGAAGTAAAAATTTATATCGGAGCACTGTCCCTCCTGTGCCAGTTTACCCCACTGATTCCATGATTTTTGGAACAGAAGGTTAAAAAAACTCCTTGCTCTAGGCAAGGAAATGTCATAGCCCTGCTATTGTTCCTATCGACATCAGTCCAACTGACATTGCCAGGGGTTGGATCAGTCTCCTGTTTTGGCGAAGAACAGAATTGATCTGCCAATTCTCCATGTAGAATTACTAATATGTTCTGCATTTCTGGCACACAGTCACAATTGCCTAAGGATCAATCAGATTTAAGTAGACTAGCCACTCAGAATGAGGAGTAGAACTACTCCTTCCCGATAGGTATAGGAAAACAAGAGCATCAGCATTATATTAATCCATTAGACTATCCAAGACCCTGTCAAGAAATAAGTATTCTTTATAGAGATATAGTTTATTTAATTGTAATTTATAGTATATGTGATTTCATGAGAGAATTTGAAAATTTCATGAGAGGAATAAAAAAAATCAAAAATTCTGCAGATACTGTCAGACTACAATACTTGTACTGCTAGTGGTTGGGGATCATTTCAGAGTGGTCCAGAGGCTGCTCTCTGGCACAAAAGGGATGGCAGTCCAGGAAATGGAAGAGGGAATGGCAGCGAGCTTCCCCTGCTCCATTTTCCTCTGGGCAGAGCAGCACAACTGGGAACCAGTAATGCCTCCACAGACTGCCTCCTTTCCCATTTAGATGGGTGAAACAGCCACTTTTTTCTGTTTCTGCCACATGCCTTGGCTGCTAGGAGGTGTTGTTAACAATATGACTGAGTTTGGAAATCTTTTGTCTAGTGGGGAAAGGGGTTTGGGCTATGCCTTTATTCACATAAAAAAAGGAGCAAAGTCATGAAAGATGGCAAGGGTTAGGATTGAGCACTTTGCCATCTTCCTCCATCTGTCTGGCCTAATTCATAGCCAACAGAATTTTAGTCACCTAGGGAACAGCTTAATGCTGTATGTGGCATGGGACACCTAAATAACAGCATGTTCCAGGAAGATTGGACATTTTACTTGCCTTTAACAGGTATCAAACTATGTCTCATGCAGCTGGAGTGAATGCTGTATCACAGCTGCTGGAAACCAGGAAGCATGACACCTCCAGCCATAAAATAAAGAAATGTTGTTTGACACTCAGTCAACATTGGCTATGTTAGGCTATCTCATTGAAGGAGTTTGGTGTATCCCATTGTGAAGCAAGTATTTTCTATGGGGCTGCCACACAGCTTAATCCAGGGCTCAGGATTCTGCTACCTGACCCAGGCATACATGTTTTTCTGTGAAGACAATCCTATCAACGTGTATTTAAGAAATACTTAAATACTCATACCTTGTTATACTTCACTCCCTGCTCCTTTTCTCTCAGCACACATAGAAATCAATATAGAGATGCAGAGATAAGTAATATAAGTGAGTAAATATTGTGCAGACAATCGGTGGTCCTATTTTGGTGAGGACTGAAAAGTTAGGCTGCAGTTATCCAGCCATATTTATCATTGTCACTTTGTGCTACTGA